>NC_056736.1:756702719-756745219 GCF_019279795.1 Protopterus annectens
CGGAGGACAGTACTAGGCACCAGATCAGAGGACAGTACTGGGCACCAGAATAGTTTGCTAAATCTCTGCTTCTGGGTATTATGTATAAGGTTCCTGACATGGTTAGAGAAGAATTTGAGATTATTTTTAACAGATATTACAATTTTAAATTCAGACCTTGTCCTATAGGATTTATTTTTTTCTATGCTCTTTGTTTATTTTTCTAAATTTAATTTTGAACTGTGTGTTGTTCTTAAGTGAGAGTATTTTTTTCCTGTTGTACTACTACTACTTGTTTATGTGATGGTTACACCAAACAGTTTTAATCCTAAACTTGGTGCTGTATTGGTTAAGGATTGATACCAAAGCATCCATGCAGGTATCGAGGTGAGAATAGTACCTCTGAGTGAATGCAGCTATGTTTGCTACTAGGATCCCATGGAAATGGGGCTCCTGAACTTCCTCAGGTCCTCATCTAGTTGAAGTAAATTTGTCTTGCAGAAATCTCTGTGGCTGGTGGGATTTGTGGATGTTTTGATCTTGATCCTCATAGTGAGACTTGCTGCATGATCATCCAAACTGACTAGAGAGCTTGGATGATCATTATAACCATAGAGCAAACAGGTGCTCTGTTTGGGATGACCAAATCTAGTTCATTTGCAAGGAACGTGCAATCTGCTCTGCAGAGTTTTCATTGATAAAGACTACAATCTATTGATCATATTTATTGGTAGTGGTAAGTATTCCTGTTTAGAGATGGATAACTGAAATCTCCACAAATAATAATGTCAGAGAATCGAGCTTTTTTAGATACGGCTTATGTGTTGTGGGTGTCATGGAGGGGGTTGTGTAGTTGGCCAGGATGTGGTAGGAGATCTTATTTATGGATACTGTCATGTGAAAGCTTTCAGTATAATTCATTATTCATACAAGTCAAGGTGTGAAGGAGTCACACTACCAGTTACAAAGACAGCCTCAATAGAGGCTCTGAATATTTGATAAACTTTGAACCTTGACCGGGGAGTTGTGCTTTCCTAGCACTAGAACCATGTGTGAGTGAGCATGGAAATGCTAGTAATTTCTAGGGACAAGAAGGTTCTAGGGACTGTAATTTCTTTCTGAGGCTTCCAGCATGGAGTAGCACTGCTTCTATGCTATTTTATTCTATCTCATTTAGGTTTGATTAGGTTAGTAGATGGAACAGGTTTGCATTGCCTAAAACACACTATAGTATAGGGTAGGTCTTGGGCAATATGCAAAAGCCCTGATGAGAATACTGCAGGCCATCTCTGCTGAAGGAGATGGGACTGTTGGTCATCTCCTTCCTAGCTGACACTAATTGGATACCACCTTTGAATGACACTAGCAGCTAAGCCAATTGCTATAGTCAATCATCTTTTGTTTATACTGAGGCATCATTCTCTGAGACGGCTGTGAGTATCTGAGGCAACTGATAAGATATTGTTACTTTGTAAGTGAGACCCCAAAGTACACACACACACACATATATATATATATATATATATATATATATATATATATATATATATATATATATATATATAGATTTAGATTTTCTTGCTATGTGTAAGACCTGCAGGTCCACATCTGACAGCAGAATTTCAAGATAAGTGATCTTTTACCTACATCTGGCTACCCTTGTGTATTTGGTCATTGTGCAGGCAGGTCTCTTATGTCTTTAACCTGAGGAGGAAGAGGAGGAGTTACATATGGTCCAGATAAAGTTCATTAATATATTCTAAATACCTTTATTTTTGTGAAAATACCTAATTGTCACCACAGCTAAAATGGTGCTTTTCTCAGGTTCACAATCTCTGAAAAAGAAGTATCCACACTGACTGAACCCACTTACTGAGATTACACAAATGCAAAAACATTTAAGTTCTGGGAGACTAGTCTGCTGCTGATTTACAATCTTCTTTTTCATCCTTTGAGTCTTTGACCACCTGTTTCCTGTCCTTTGAGACAGATAACCTTTCAGAACCTGCTACAATTCCTAAAGTGGAGTACACAGTAGAATAAGTGGGAGAAAATTAAAAAAAATCTATCTGCCTAAGCAACTCCTCACTTCATCAAATTTTTCAGTCAGTTATTTGTGGGGGTTTGACCATAGGTGGAATTGATGGAACAGTCCTTTTTTCAGCTTTCACTGGTTGGAACATTGATGGCTTTCAGGTTTCTTGTGTTCAGCAAAACAGTTTTACTTTATTACTTAGACTGATAAATATTCTGCTCCAACTTTAAGTGCTACAACTCAATCCACAATCATTTTCTTGCACAGACTTTGCCCCCAAAACAAAACCATTAAAATCCTGCTGTCTGCCACTGATGGACTTCTGAAGCCAAGCTGTAAAGGAATGTTGACTAAGTAACAGCGATTAGGACAATGTTCTTGTTTAGTTTATGAAGTTTGTGCAGAGCCCTAAAACCAGTATGAGTAGGTAACATAGTGATGTCTTAGTGTCATACCCATCTTCTTTTAGATAGCCTAGTACCCATTTCTTCTGAGGTAGTAAATATTCTTTGTTCCTGATGTTTCTAGCTTCAGTTCTCAAAAGTAAAGGAATCTTACTTTGTCATCACTCTGTCATCGTTTACTAATGTCTCTTCTTTTCTACTTATCATGAGATATTCTGCAGCAGTTTGTTTTATGTCCTGCTTCCCTAAGTAACTCATATATTTTTGTTTCTTTATGTAATCACTTTTCAGTATATAAATGTCAGAATATAAGCTTATTACCACCTCCTACTTGTTTAATTTTTAGCGAAAGCACTCCGATCTGTATTTTCAGTATCAGAACAGATCTATGGATGGGATTCACAGACATGATGCTCCATTCAGTAGGGCTGATATAAACTAGGACACAGTACCAAAGCCCTTTCAGTTCACTAAGATAGCTACACAATGGGGGTAAAATTCTTTACACATACTGTGTATAGGCTGGTGTGACGTACATAACTTATGGAACCAAAAATGCATACCTGCAGTTGGTGTATTTTGCCTGAATGCAATCGTTTTTCTCTGCTGCTATTGTGTTGTTCATTTAATAGTATTCAAGAAGAAGGAATATCCCTTCAGAAATAAACTAAAAATCCTCCCATTAATGGACTTCATGTAGTGCTTGCAGACCTGCTACCACAATCATACCACTTGCACTTCCACCTAGTGATGTTGCTAAGTTACCAATAATGGGAGTTCACAATTCATTAGGTCTCCTCATTACCATATTAAGGTAACGACCCGACTTATCACACTTAGTAATTACTATGCATGAGACATCAAGGCTGCTATGTAGTAAGGTATGTGATCCACATCATAGTTATTTAGTAAGGTGTCAGACACATTGCTCCTTAATATGCAGCTGTTTCCTGATGTGCTGTGTAGTGCTGTTACACTACATAGTGGTTCACACTGGAGCACAACTGTGCATTGTACGTGACTGTGGAGTGTTTGTATTTGTGCACCAGTCATATAAAGTGGCATTCATCTATATGTTTCTTGAAGTTACTGCAGTCCATCAGCATGAATCATGGAAGTGACTGACAGTACAATGCATTTATACAGTGCAAATGAACATTATGCTTATGAATAGCCCAGCACAGCCATTGTACTGCAAGGTTACTTAAGTTCTCCAAAAATGAGCAAATCTACCTTCTCCTTCTTTTTTGATTACTCTCAACCTCCCAAATAAGCAGTAGTTGACCAATAGCTCTTTCCCTGATTAAAATACTCTTTCCCCACCATCTTTTTATTAGTGCTGTACTACTATTTTACTTCTCACTTCTTACATTACCAATCTCCTGTCAGTTTTTGCTAGTTGCGCACTGTGCAAAAGATGGTCACTTGTTACATTACCAATCTCCTGTCAGTTTCTGGTAGTTGTGCACTGTGCAAATGATGGTCACTTGTTACATTACCAATCTCCTGTCAGTTTCTGGTAGTTATGTACTGTCCAGTGACAGTGTCACTGTTGCTTATTATCCTTGTAGCCATAAATGCAGGATTCTGTTTCCTGGATGAGATTATATAAGTATTACCATATATGCGTAAATCCTTTTCCAAGTAATATAGTTTCGAAATCTGTGCACTATAAATTTTTTTATAATGTTAACTGAGTAAGCGGGCCAATTGATGGAAGATGTTTACCAGTGACTCTCTTGCTCTGTATTGGCTGTCCATCAACACAGTGAATGACTCTGAAATGCAGTCAATTATTCTGTTCAGTAAAATGTTACAACCTGAAATTAATGGATCACTGAGTGCATGTGGGTAAGGAAGGTGTAGGTTTGGGAAACTAATTTTAAAACTTTCAAGTATTCCAGAGGTTTTGGTATTAGGGGTTGGGAGTATTTGTGTGAGTGTTGGTGAGTTAGGGTTAGAGGTTAAGTTAGGAGAAAGATGGAGTGCAGTGCGTGTGTGTGTGTGTGTGTGTGTGTGTGTGTGTGTGTGTGCATATGTGTGTGTTGGTGCACGTGTGTGTGTGTGTGTGTGTGTGTGTGTGTGTGTGTGTGTGTGTGTGTGTGTGTGTTGGTGCATGTGTGTGCGTGTGTCTGTGTGTGCATGTCTAAGCTGTTTTCTTTAGTGGCAGTGTATAGGAAAGGGTTTTTCTAAGGTAAGTTGCAAGATCAGGGTTAGGGTTAGCAGACATTAGTAAGGTGGTGCAGGGGTTTGCACTCCACCCATCTTACTAACCCTAACTTGTAACTTATCTTAGAAAAACCTTTGCCATAACACTATCACTATTCAGACAAATTAATTCTGAATGTGTGCTGGGGTTTGCATGTATGGAGCACAAAAGGAAACTAATCTGTTTTTTTTCAGTTTTGAGATATTTTTTCATCAAGCTGATTTTCAAAATGTCAGAACTGATCACTAGAGTGTTGATGGTTGTGTGTTTCTATACATCAACATGTACTCATGCATACATGTATAAATATATCTACATATCTGTATCTATATCTATCTATATCTATATCTATACCTATATCTATATCTACAGCTATACCTATATCTATATCTATACCTGTATCTATATCTATACCTATATCTAATCTATATCTATATCTATATCTATACCTATATCTATATCTATAACTATATCTATATCTATATATCCATCTATCCTCAACCCGTTTTTCTCATTTTGCACATGGGGTCGGGGTGTCACTTCAACATTGACAATCATCTCTAGACAAGGTTCACACCGCCGGGTGGCTATATCTATATCTATATCTATATCTATGTGTCAGTGGGTCCCCTGCATTTTGTTGAATTTTCATTTGTGCAACAAATGGAGGGGGTGGTGTTTAATTTCAATGGTACAGATAGTTGAGCAGTCCAAGTATCAATGGTATGTTTTGTCAAAACAGGTGAGCGAGGTTGGAGGGGGCGAGAGTGTTTGTGCGTGTCTATGAGAGTCAGGGTTAGGGTTAGATATAGGTAAGGGGATTGATGTAATGTTGTTAGTGTGTGTGTTTGTGTGCATAAGTGTGTCTTGTGTAGCAACAGTGTTACAGGAAGGCTTTTGTTAAAGTAAGGTGTTGGGTTAGGGTTGGAAAATAGAGCAGAGTTAGGGTTAAGATTAGCACCCATTACTAAGGCTCTGCAGGGGGCTATTTTTGATATTTAGAAGTTTATTTATTTATTTTTTAATGTTATTTTATGTATTTATTTATTTGCACATCCTTTGTTAATCAGGTAAGTGAACTGGTCTAGGGACCCCTTTCAACCCCAGCCCAGATGACAATGGCAAAGAACATAACAAGTAAGAAACTCATTTAAGAATACAAAGAATGAAAAAAATATGCCGTTAAGGCAATTGACAAAATCTGTATGTACAATACATAGCCAATATGTGTCAGTGAATAAAACATAAAACAGTGTCTGCAAAACTGCATGCATTATAAACGCTTGAATACACAATGTGAATGTCATTTTAAATACAGAACTCTATGAAAGCATATTGCACAGCTCATAGCATTGTAGGATGTTACCATTGTTCAGTGGAGTAGGAATCGGATTGTGAATGTTGCATGGCTGCATAAAAAGAACAAAATGGAGTAACTGTGTATGCATTGTCCGTGTCCTAAGGTGGTTTCAAACAGAATGAACCTGCAGGTTTTGGAATCTAACCACCATCACTGTGAAATCTATGAATTAGTGCACCATTGCGTTAGTGCACGTCTATAGCACTTGCATTTACATTCTTTGAATAGATGGTCTGTGAGTGTTTTCTTCAAAGTCAGTAGTTGGTCTATATTATTAATCCAGTAAAAACACCTGAAACTCCCTCAGCAAACAGTGTTTATTAAGATTAAACAGTTTCATCTCATGTATTGCAAATCTTCATCAGAATCTTGGGCTACATGAGATAAAAGGGCTTAATGTTAGTAAACGCTGTCTTTGCTGAAGGAGCTCCAAGCGTCTTTTATTGGATTCATCATTTTGATTTTTAAACGGTTTGAGGTCTGTTTTTGTTACCTAGTCTGCATTCCTGATATTTTTTGGGAAACTCTGAACGGATGAAATGATTTTTGAGAAAGCTGTTTCTCATGTACAAAGTGTGAAAGGAACCTGTTAATCATCATTATTTCAAAGACTAGAGGACTGGTTTCTAAACTACAGCTGGCTCTGGAGTGGTGGACAGTAGCCATCATTTAATAGCTTGTAGGTCAGTGTACTGAACGATACAATAGCGCTAGGTGTAACACGAGCTGAAAGTAGCACAGAGATGCTTGTGCTTGTTCGCTTGGGGTTTGAATCCAAGCATTTTATTTTTCCCAGCCAAATGAATTAAGGAAGTATTGTGTACAGGGAGAACTGTAGTTAGAAAGAGGCAGTATTCCAGACCAGGGCGGAGGACATTCGGGACAATGGCTTACATAGGCTCGGTGCTGACCAAGTTAGATATTTTGTGTGAGACTTTAAGTTGAGTTAAAACCTTGATCTTTGCTTCTGTATGTTGGGGAAATAATAGGAATTGGTCAAAGATTAGTCTTAGATACGTCTGTTGAGTAGTGATAGCAAGGTTGGGGGGTGCTCAGAGGGTCTGGAATGCTGAAGTTCGGGATCATCATCATCATCATCATTATCGTTATCGACCCGTTTTCCTATTTTCTACATGGGACGGGGTATCGCATCAACTGTCATAATCTTTTTGATTCTATATCTCTCTCCTCGGGATGTTACTTAGTTTTCATCGTTATCGACCCGTTTTCCTATTTTCTACATGGGATGGGGTATCGCATCAACTGTCACCATCTTTTTGATTCAATATCTCTCTCCTCGGGATGTTACTTAGTTTTCATCGTTATCGACCCGTTTTCCTATTTTCTACATGGGATAGGGGTATCGCATCAACTGTCATAATCTTTTTGATTCGATATCTCTCTCCTCGGGATGTTACTTAGTTTTCATCGTTATCGACCCGTTTTCCTATTTTCTACATGGGATGGGGTATCGCATCAACTGTCACCATCTTTTTGATTCAATATCTCTCTCCTCGGGATGTTACTTAGTTTTCATCATTATCGACCCGTTTTCCTATTTTCTACATGGGATAGGGGTATCGCATCAACTGTCACCATCTTTTTGATTCAATATCTCTCTCCTCGGGATGTTATTTAGTTTTCATCGTTATCGACCCGTTTTCCTATTTTCTACATGGGATAGGGGTATCGCATGAACTGTCATAATCTTTTTGATTCAATATCTCTCTCCTCGGGATGTTACTTAGTTTTCATCATTATCGACCCGTTTTCCTATTTTCTACATGGGATAGGGGTATCGCATCAACTGTCATAATCTTTTTGATTCAATATCTCTCTCCTCGGGATGTTACTTAGTTTTCATCGTTATCGACCCGTTTTCCTATTTTCTACATGGGATAGGGGTATCGCATCAACTGTCACCATCTTTTTGATTCAATATCTCTCTCCTCAGGATGTTACTTAGTTTTCAAGAGGAGATAATAGCATTGTTGTGATTGTTTTTGTATTAATGGACAGACTCCCATTATGAAGCCACTTCCATATAGCTTAAAACGTCTTCTGAAGTTCGGTGTTCAGGACGAATGACCTTTCTTGGACCTGATCAGGATAATGTCATCTGCATGTATTATATAGTAAATATGAGGCAGATACCAGGGTGCGTTATTAATATACACTTAGAATAAGAGGACATAGGGCTCAACGTCTGGGGTGTCTCATGTTATGTTCTGAGTTGGAGACATCGCAAAATCGATTCATATGGAAATTGTTGTTTACAATCTTAGAATGTACTTTTCTCCAGACTTTCTTGTTTTCGACCACAAATCTTTTCCACTTCAACACAGTAAATTTAGTCAAAGTAAAATGTAATGAAAGATTGAGTCTTTAGTCTGCATACACTGAATCTCATATCGTTTTCCATAGAGCTTCACTAGTATTATCATTTAGTGCTCTGTGTTTGTTGTGACAGACCCCAGTGAGATGCATAAAAGGTCTGAAAATTAATCTTTAACTACACAAGCGAAATTGGAGCTTGCTAACATTAAACAAAGACTTGACAAAGCTAAGAAAAGTATAGGTCTCAAAAGGTTTATGCAACAGTTACAGACCCGCACAAAAACAATTTTAGCTTTTAGTAACATAGTGAAAAACAATTATTAAGTATAGTTTTAGGAAGAAAGTGGATAACCATTGCTTAAAAAAAAACACCATCCAACATCTGTAACCTCTAATGCATACAAAAACATTTATTTTTTTTTACTTTACAGTAGTCTTAACACTATTTAGAAGGGTTTGAAGACTTCTTATCTGTAAGGTTTCTTCTCATCTATTCCTATAACAGTTCATTACCTCTTCTACTTGAAAAGCAAGTCCATTTCAACCTCAGTTTAATTTTTCAACTAGAAGCATATAGACTCGCCCATCTTGAACCTAACAGAGATAAAATCATCAGCATTTACATACTCTATATAATAAGAACAACAGCATAAGTGTATGAACATATACAGAGCTTCAATCCTTAAGTAAACTTGTCTATCACAGCAATGATACTTTCTAACATTATGTATGCTTATTGCTTCCTGGAAAAGTATATTTATCAGGAAAGCAGAGTATTCACGCAACCTATAAGATTATACTCATCTTAGAAGGAGTCTTCCTTATACTCTTTAGATAACTATACTCTTCATTTTTTCAAAGTAATTTCTGAAGTCCTGGTATAGATACATACCTAAACGTAAAACAGTAAGGAGGCATCAGTAATTAGATATGATTTTCGAAGCATTCACAATGAAATGGCCAGTGTGAGATACAGATGGGTGGACTTATTAAGGAGTGCCTGCAGGAAGTTATAACAAATATGACATACCTTCCACATTTACATTAATAATGCAAAAATTGAGTGTATTAACTGTGAGATTGGGGTGATGTACATAAGCAGTAAGTGTTTTTTTAGAAAACGATACTAAAACATTGCTGGTAATATGAACGTGTTCTGAGTTATAATTATATTATGGCTATTAGCACCATGTTTATATCTGCATTAATAGTATAAAAGTTGTGTGACCTACAGGAAACAAATGATGTGATCTGATACGTGACTAGGGAGCACAACTTTGTGACTGATACTTACCATCTAACATGCATGGTTTTTTAGATTAAAAGTATTGTTTTAAAATATTATGAAAATAGTATATGCATAACTTGTATCAACTGGGCAATGTCACAAACCAGAAGCGCACAAGTCTATTGTCATACCTCATTCGAAAGTTATCAAACAGATGAACGATTCTCCCAATAGTGCTGAGGATCTTTATTTATTTATTTATTTATTGACATTTGTTAACCAGGTTGGTCCTACTGGGCTTGAGGCCTATTTTCAGAGGAGACCCGAGGAGAAAAGCTCCAATTAAAAAGGCAATTTATAATTAAAAGGCAGAATACACTACTTCACTAATCACAATTGATGAGTATTTAAAGCAATAAATACAAATAACAAGAATAATTTGCATGTTGATCAATACATCAAAGTAACATACACTGTGTGTTATAGTTGGTAGAAAGCAGGCACAATAGTTCACATAAGAGAGCGCATAATAATGTATACACAAACAAGTAAAATTTTACAAAAGAGTTTCTGTGCGGTCACTCACATTTGAGGGAGAAATAGTAAGAGACACCTTACAATAATTAGAAATAACAAGAATAGTTTTGTATGTTGATCAATACATCAAAGTAACACACAGAGTGTTATAGTTAGTAGAAAGCAGGCTCAATAAGTCACAAAAGAGAGCATGTAATAATGTATATACATAGAAGTGCAATTTTTCAAAAGAGTCTATGTACAGGCATTCACATTTGAGGGAGAAACAGTAAGAAACACACTAGAAGAAGTGGTGCAAGAAATTGGGTGGTGCAAGAAGTAGGGGGAAAGAGGCACCTAAAAGAGTGATAGAGGACTTATGTTGGGTCATAGCAGGGGCAGGTCTTGCAGTTATGAAGGTGAGTGTTTAGTTCATTTTTAAAGTGTAAGGAGTGGGTTATGGAGTGGATGTGAAGGGAAAGCTTGTTCCAAGCCTGAGCAACAGAGTGTTTGTAAAGTAACTTGCCTACAGTTTTTTTTTGGTTGGTAGATATCCAGTAGCTTCTGGTTCGAGGTACGGAGGGGCTGAGTTGGAGTATAGGTGGAAATCAAGGAAGAAAGAGATGGGCAGACTGATGCTTTGTAGAGAATAGAGTGTAACATTAAAAACTGAGATAGCTGCAGTTGTTGGAGGAGTTCAATCCATTGGAGAGAGTTTAGCGAAATACAGTGATGTGCATTCTAAAGGGAGTTATTTATAAATGTAGCTATTTTGTGGTATATTTGTTGGAGTTTGTTCAGTGTTGTGACCTGAATATTGGTAAGATCTGGGGCAGCATATAGGAGGGAGGGGAGGAGGATGGCCTGTGCTAGGGTGAGTCTAGATTTGGGAGTTAAACATTTTTTGTTCCGATGTCGTAGGCCCAGTTTCTGATGTGTTTTCTTTATACATTGAGGTATGTGGAGGTTAAATTTAAGGTCGTCATCAATGATGACCCCAAGGAGTTTAGTGTGGGTATCGGATTGGATAATTGTGTTGTTAGAGGATTTGATAGAAAAGGTGGTTTTGTGTTGAGAGGGAACGGGGGAGGCAGAGTAGGAGTTTAGTCTTTTTTGGGTTAAGGATGAGTTGATTGACAGCCATTTTTCAGTGGATGGGAGGGCTTGTTAAGTGAGGGTATGGAGCTCAGAGATACAGTTTGAGATAGAGATGAGTGTCGGGTCATCTGCATATTGAATGAGGGTAGAGTCTTTACAAGATGTGAATAGGTCATTGGTGAAAATATTAAACAGAAGGGGACCCAGGATGGAGCCTTGAGGCACCCCAGTTGGAACAGAGAGGAAAGGAGAGGAGGAAGAGAGCCATTTAACAGATTGCTGCCTACTGAACAGGTAGCTAGAGAACCAAGCTAGGGAGGTGGGAGATAGGTTGAGATTGGCAAGCTTAGAAAGCAATAAAGGATGTGAGACTGTATCAAAAGCTTTGGAAAGGTCGAGGAAGAGACAGGATGTGAGTTTGTTGTTATCAAGAGCCTCGGCGATAGTGTGGGTGAAAGAGAGTAGGGCAGTAGTTGTGCTATGGTTGTGGCGAAAACCGTGTTGTGTGGGAGTGAGTAGGTTGTGCTGGAGGAGGTGATTTAGGAGCTGAGTATGGATGCATTTCTCTAGGATTTTGGAGAGGGGGGAAAGGATGGCATTTGGACGGTAGTTAGCAGGGTCTGTGGAATTCCCACCTTTATGTAGGGGATAGTAAAGAAGGATTTCCATAATGTAGGCACAGTGAATTAAAGGATAGATCTGTTAATTAGTATGGATACAGGGTAGACAATGGAATCAGCAGCAAGTTTGAGGAAGGAAGGATGTAAGTTATCAGTGGATGAAGAGCAGGTTTGAGCTTAAGGAGGAGAGGTGTGATGTATGAAGTGGAAGTGGGGTGAAAGGAAAAAAGACCTGTGTTGGGGGGGTTGGGAGGAGAAGGTACTGAAGTAGAGTTAGAGGGTAGGAGATTCTGTATGGAGTTAATGAAGTGTTGATTTAGGAGGATAGCAGTTTCCAGAGGGGATGTGTCTGGGTAGGGGGAGGGGTTGGAGGGACTACCTGGAGACAGAATCTTGTTCAGAGTTGACCAGAATTTATGAGGGTTGGATTTATTGTTGAGTTGAGCTGAGGTATAGTAGGACATTTTGTCATTTGTAGTTTGTTTTTTGTTAGGTTTCCTAGTTGTCTAAATTTGAGTAGTAGGGGAAGTTTTTTGGTCCAGGCCTTCCAAGCACCATCTCTTTGTTGCATAAGGGACCTAGTTTCCCTGGAAAGCCATGGAGCATGATTTGATTTTATTCTGATCTTTCTAGAGGGGGCTAGAGAATTCAAAGTATTAAGGAAGATGCTATTGAATGTACTTACAGCATCGTTGAGAGGGAGTTTTCTAAGTATAGCCCAGTCTGTGTTAGAAAGAGTAGAGTTGAATTGTGAGGCATCAAAATGGGATAGTTTATGGCAGTCTTTGACCAGGTGAGTTTTGGGAATTTGGCAAGAGTATCTTAAGAAAGAGGTAGGGAGATGCTCACTAAGGGAGTCAGGCAAGGTTTCTTTCTCGAATGCTTACATCTTTGACCCCTTGTTTGACCATAATACTAGCAATCTGTGGCAAATAAAACTCTATTTTTCTTTCATAAAATCTGCAAAACAAAGATAAAATCACCAGCTACATATTTGACACTAATACCAGTGTGTAGGACACTGCCTAGCAGGCATGTTTATATGTTTACATCTTTTATAATTTTCATCAGTTATGAGGTATTACAAATTAGATGAGATGTGCTTTTAAAAAAGGAGTGGGGGAAAAAGCTCTACAGAGCAAGTAGTGTTTGGTTTACAAGACTTCAGGAAGTAAAGGAATTAACTGACCTCCTGGTTCTGATGGCTGAAAGTGTTAACAGGCAGCACTGAAGATGCATAAAGTAGCTGAAAACAGTAAATGTTCTGCAAAGAACAAAAGTTAATCTTGGGCCAGGAGCAACTGATACGCTTTTGTAAGCTCTAGCTTCATGTTAGAGAGACATATTTTTTGTATTCACAAAACAGTAGACAAACAAATGAAACTTATTCAATACAAGTAAACCCTTTTGTCTCAGTAAGAAATTTCATCAGATTGAATAAACTCATTAAAGAAAGTACTTAAATAGCTGTATCATGTGATCACTTTACAAACTGCATGTTTCAGTGCCTTAAGTTTCTTCTTTTTAAATGCAGCTTAAAATGTTCTTTGTCATTGAGTCCAGGGCTCATCACAAACATCTAATCTTAACAAGAATATTCCATCCAATCTAACTCATCTTCTGAGATGAAATGTAATGAATAAAGCGGACCGGAGTTCCGCTGTGGCGACCCCTAACCAGGAAAAGCTGAAAGACACAAACAAACTTGTGTGGATTTTTTTATTCAATTATTTCAATATTTCAGTTTATTTAGTTGTTTTTTTGGATTTAAGCTCAGTTAAAATGAATGACACTTTTTAAATTTTTCTTTTGTTACATTAATAAATTTACACTTAGACTTCTGACATTATTGAAGACTGAAGGCGGTCTTCAAGTATCAGTTAACTTATTTATTTAATTTATTGTATTTATTTTGGTGACCTGCAATACCCGTATATGAATATCTTTTTGCAGGAGACTCCTCAGAGAAGTCACCATATAGTATTAATAACAAATTAAGGAATAAATACAAAGGAAAACTTTTTTACATAGGTATTACTTCAGCAAATATAGGTAAACACATTGAATACCAAGTATTGGTGACAGGTGTAGAATGCTACACCAAAAATTGGAAGCAAGGAACAGTAAAATCAATTACAGAAATCATGGTAGAAAATTATTTAGATGTTGCAGGATAGAAAGATTAGCTTAAGATTCATATAACCAGGTTGTTCCACATCATATATGAGACAGCGCATAAAGAAAAGACTGTTTAACTCTATTGGAATAAACGCAGGTCAGACAAAAACGCAGTTGCAAACATTATGCTTAAATAAATAAAGAAACATATTACTAAGATAATTTTACTACAAATTCCCTATATTACACACAAATTAGTAATGTTTTATAGTTTGATAAGTGAATAATTGAGAAAAAAGAAACATAGTATTAAATCGTTTTACCATAAAGACAAGGTTATTACTTTATTACAAAGAATTATTATTTTGTGAAAGGTAGAATTCATCCCACAGTGTGGACATGTGACATCAAATAATTATTGGGAAGAAGATTTTAATGTTTTTTGTAGATTCACCAACAATGGCAAACGTTAAATTATGTTATATAACACGTACATGTCCAGTTAAATTGGAGATACATGTTAATGGAGTTTATAAAAATATTTATTGGGAGTTGATCATATTTTGTATGGTTAATGTCTTCAATTTTTTACCAGCATAGGCAGTAAATTTTGAGCTGTCTCACTTATTGTTCATCTTTGATATGGCTACAGTATGACTCAAAGAATATTAATCTTGTCAATAATGTGTGTTTCATAGTGCTGGACAGCTAGGAGATGATAGAAGTTTGTGATCAAGACAAACCTGTGAGAGTGTAAGATAATGGTTGAACTCTAACTTGTGAAGCTGATGGAAAGATGGTCAGTGATGGGTTCTGCTATGGTGACCTTTTGCATGCTGGTTTCAGCATAGATTATATGGATAGGAAAATGTTAGCAAACAGATGGGATAAGTGCAGTAAAGAAAAGTGATGCTATAAATCCTTGTTGTATCTTTGAGAACATTTTCAGCCCTATATGGCATCCCAAATTCCAAATTGGTCTGATTGCAATATGCAGGTTAAATTTCAATTGATTACTGAGAGTAACTAGGAATTTTGACAGATGGTAATTCATATTTCAATTGTTGAGAGTGACAGAGAATTTTGGCAGATGGAAACTCTTCAATTGTGATGTCATCACGAGTTAACTTTGGTGGATCATGATATCATATGAGATGTTGAGATGACTTTGGCAAATGGAAATTCTTTGATCATGATATAATCACATGAGATGACTTTGGTGGATGGAAACTCTTCGATCATGATGTCATCACATGAGATGACTTTACATTTTTTGCAGTCAGTGAGATATTACTACTCTGCGGCAGTGTAGACAATGTTTTAAGGGATGAAAGACATCCATTTGGTTGTAGAGAGGTTGAGATATTAGCCCATATTATTCAGCCATATGTGGAGTGATAGCAAGGCTAAAGTTTTAAAGTGACCAAATGTGAAGACTTATCTGACAGTGCAATTATAGAATCAAATGTGCATTGTGAGTTTTGTATTCCTAGTATGTGTTAGCGTGGTTAAGAGGTGAACAAGGACACAGCCCAGTAAGAGCTGAATATTTACAGAAAAATGGGACTCAATGGTGGAATTCTACCTTTACTGTCTGTATTTCATTACTTAAATAATAAGCGAGCCTGTATAAAACTCTGAATGCTATTTCCATTTTTTTTTCAGAATAGATAGAATTTTGTTTTTTGGTTCCCTTGACATCATCCTTCTGGTACTGATACCCAGTGACCCACATTCACTCCAGGTCGAACAGCAACTGCAAACTCCCCCAGACTTACTCTGTACCCTGCTGGAGCCAGTCAAGGAACATAAGGGCATTATGGGGGGGTCTTAGCCATCTGCATTCCATTCAGAAAGGATTTTCTTTTATTAATATGCCCTATCCACTTCCACACCCCCTCCCCATCATTTTCTGACCTTATCCAATGAGTACTTCCTTTGCTGGATCATTTATTCCCTTAGTGAGTGCAATTGACAAATGCCACCCCTCCCATGATGAGCCCTTCCATCTCTCCCTGCCAGTACCTCAGAAACCCAAGATTCTAATCAAACCCAGGTCATCTGGGCCATAGTTAGGTCTTTTATGCCTCTATAACACAGCACTGGCTTTCATAATGATTAGACATTTTAAGTGAGAAATGGATCTAATGCAATTTTAAAAACTCTCCTTTGCCCAAAGACCCCATAACAAAAGCATCTGCTTGAACAACTTACTTTTACTTTCACCTTGATTCTTACATTGAAGCATCTGTCCCTAGCCATCATAAAATGATGACAAATTGAAGAATAAGCCAGTCTGCATAAAAGAAAAAAACATTCCTCCACCAGGGAATAAGTTCAAATTCCTCATTACAGCATTAACCTTAAACTGTTCGACACAGAACTCTCATGTAAGATAAAATGTCGCAACGTCATGTACAGATTGAATTTGGACTTCTTTTCCAAAGGATTCACAAAAATGCCATCCAATACTGCAGAGGTCTCAAATGACGTAGTCTAGTGCAGGGGTCTGCAACTTTCACTATCAAAAGAGCCATTTTTGGTCCCTCTCCCACCAAATAAAATTCATCGGGAGCCACAAAACCTATCTGACCCCTAAAATGAAGATAACACAGCGTATAAAGTTGCATATATAGTTATTATACTAAATATAAAAGAACTAAGTTTATAAGAGCAATATTTAAAATCCATCCCTATTTTTGTTCCTTTGTTGGGATTGCTCAATCGTACCCAGTGTGTGTGTGTGTGTGTGTGTGTGTGTGTGTGTGTGTGTGTGTGTGTGTGTGTGAGACATCTCTTGACCTCTTAGAACAAGAAATCTAGACAAAGCCATAAATAATGGGGCACCAAGGCCTAAAAATCAGGACACTTTTTAAATATTGCTCTTGCAAACTTAGAAAGTTGATACAATAACAGATTTTGTATTAGCATGAATTTTCTGAAGGGTATGAAGTCTGAAACTCAAATGTCTATTTTTTTCTGAGTTCAGCCGTCAATGATTTGCCAGAAAACCACAATTTTATGAGAAAGAGACCAAACATCTGAGGCAAAAGTCAAAACATTCGGCGAAAACCTGCACAGTTGAGAGGTAACTGTGTGTATGTGTGTGTGTGTGTGTGTGTGTGTGTGTGTGTGTGTGTGTGTGTGTGTGTGTGTGTGTGTGTGTGTGTGTGTGTGTGTGTGTGTGTGTGTGTGTGTGTGTGTGTGTGTGTGTGTGTGTGTGCGTGTGTGTGTGTGTGTGGAAAATGCATGTTAACAGAAACCACGTTATTCTAGCAAGTTTATAAGAGCAATATTTAAAGTATGTCCCTATTTTTGTTCCTTTGTTCCCCTTTATTTGTGGCTCTGTCCAGATTTCTTGTGGTAAGACTTTGAGAGGTATAGAAACCTTTCTGGAGATGCTGCTGCTGCCAGGGGATCGCTCACTCGCTCTCAGTGTATGTGGAATGCATGGCGACAGAAACTGTGTTATTCTAGAAAGTTTCTAAGTTTGTAAGAGCAATATTTAAAGTCCGTCGCTCGATCACTCTGTGTGTGTGTGTGTGTGTGTGTGTGTGTGTGTGTGTGTGTGTGTGTGTCTATGTATTAAAATGGCCATTATTTTTCAAAGCTACAGGGAGCCACTACACAGGGGTGGAAAATCCACATGGCGGCTCCAGTTGCAGACCCCTGGTCTAGTGTGATCCACAATATATTGATAATTTGCTTGTGGACAAATTAAGTTCAGATAGATTTCTACAGATTTTCCTCTGTATTTTCACAGACTGCTTAGTTCTCATCTTGCCAATGATTACATCTGAACATGACTAATCTCTCCAAAACCAAAAATTGTAGTTGCATGGGTCATGACAACATACTAGATTGTCTCTTAGATGGTAGTTAACCTAGCTTCACCAATTGTCTTCCAAACCTATTTAACATTAGCATCCTCTCTCAGTATATATCTGAAATGTGGGGAACACCCACGGTGGTGTTTTTACACAAGGATGGACCTACCATTAGTCATGGATTATATTATTATGGGATTCATAAATAATAAGATCAAATCTGTCTGACTATGTAAAGATTAAGTTCTGTGTACTAAATCTGGTGGACTTCTCTGAAGAGGTGACTGAATCACTGAATGATGTCCAATCACTGCACACTGCCTAGCTGGATCTAGTTAAGGCCTTTGGCACTATTCTGTACTCTAGTATTATTGAAAGGGCCAGCATCATGGGTAACAGGGACATACAGCATCCTGGGTAACAGGGACATACAGCATCCTGGGTAACAGGGACATACAGCATCCTGGGTAACAGGGACATACAGCATTCTGGGTAACAGGGACATACAGCATCCTGGGTAACAGGGACATACAGCATCCTGGGTAACAGAGACATACAGCATCCTGGGTAACAGGGACATACAGCATCCTGGGTAACATGGACATACAGCATTCTGGGTAACATTCTCACCAATGTCACACTACCCTCGTACATATCCTGTACCACTCTTACATACTTCTCTGCTACTCCCGACTTCCTCATACAATACCACAACTCCTCTCTAGGCACCCAGTCATATGCTTTCTCTAAGTCCACAAAGACACAGTGCAACTACTTCTGACCTTCTCTGTATTTCTCCAACAACACTCTCAGCAAATATTGCATCTTTAGTGCTCTTTCCTGGCATGAAACCATACTGCTGATCACTAATCATCACCTCCTTTCTTAACCTAGCTTCCACTACTCTTTCCCATAACTTCAAGCTGTGACTGATCAATTTTATCCCTCTGTAGTTACTGCAGCTCTGCACATCACCCTTATTCTAAAAGATAGGTACCAAAACACTTTTTCTCCACTCCTCAGGCATCCTCTGACTTTCCAAAATCCCATTAAACAAACTGGTTAAAAAATCCACTACCATTTCACCTAAGCACCTCCATGCTTCCACTGGTATGTCATCTGGGCCAACAACCTTTCCATTCTTCATCCTCTTCATAGCTGTCCTTACTTCCTCCTTGCTAATTTGTTTCACTTCCTGATTCACTATCCCCACATCATCCAACCTTCTCTCTCTCTCATTCTCTTCATTCATCAGCCCTTCAAAGTACTCTTTCCATCTCCTCAACACACTCTCCTCACTTGTGAGTAGGTTTCCCCTCACTATCCTTTATCACCCTTACCTGCTGCACATCTTTCCCAGCTCTGTCCCTCTGTCTAGCCAATCAGGTCCTTTTCTCCCTCTTTAGTGTCCAATCTCTCATACAACTCTCCATATGCCTTATCCTTAGCCTTCTCCATCTCTCTCTTTGCCATGTGTCTTATCTCCTTATACTCATGTCTACTTTCTTCATCTCTTTGACAATCCCACTTCTTCTTCACCAGCATCTTCCTCAGTATACTCTCCTGTACTTCCTCATTCCACCGCCAGGTCTCCTTGTCCTCCTTCCTCTGTCCAGATGTCACATCAAGCACCTTTCTAGCAGTCTCCCTTACTAGCTCTGCTGTAGTTACCCAGCTATTCGGAAGCTCTTCACTGCCTCCCAGTGCCTGTCTTAACTCTTCCCTGAACATCGCCTCACAATCACCCTTTTTTAAGGGTTCCATAATTAGTGTAAATAATAAAGGGGATAACGGGCATTCTTGTTTAGTGCCTTTAACTAATGGTATATTTTGAGAAATATTAGTGCCAATTTTAATGTATGCTTGACTACTTATGTATAACTGGGAAATGAGGTTTATAAATTTATGAGAGAAATTTAGTTTGTCTAATAGAATGAATAAGTAATCCCAGTTAATAGAATCAAATGCATTATTAATATCTAAGCTGATTAATGTCAAATTCTTATTTAATTGTTTAACTGATTCGATCAAAATTAAAGTTCTTTTTATGTTATCATAAGAATTCCTATTTACTATAAATCCTGTTTGATAATTATCAATCAGAGTTGGTAAGAATTGTTTTAATCTATCAGCGTATATGAACATGAACATTTTGTAATCTATATTATGTAATGAAATGGGTCTATATGAAGAACATTTGGTGGGATTTTTATTAGGTTTTAATATGGGTGAGATAAAAGTGTATTTCCATGAAGGAGGGGTTTTGATAAAATTTTGAGAGATATTAAAGACTTCATGAAGTAATTTTAATGCCGAATTCTGTAATATTTTATACATTTTTGGAATAATACTATAATTTCCTGGGGCTTTATTTTGTTTTAATTTGTTAATTTGTGCTTGAATATCTTTAAGAGATATAGACTTGTCTATGATATTTTTTTGTTCTATAGATAATCTTTTATTAGTATATTTATTAACAAAAGTTTTTATATCTTCTTTAGAATCTATTTATTAGAATTTTGATTAATATTATTAAAAAACTCTCTAAACTCAGACAGAATGTTATGTAAGTTTGTAACCCATCTTTTTTTCTGAGGGGAATATATTTCATCAATATGGTTAATTTTATTTAATCTTTTAGTTTTATTAGCCAATAATTTTGAGGATTTTGGATTTGTTGAATAATTAATTTATACTTTTCTAAAATTATTTTTGTTTTATGGTTGAATATTTCCATATATTTTTTATTTACAGAGTTTATTTCCTTTTATCATTCATATCCATGTCTGCTTTTTGAATAAGCTTTAAACCATCTATTTTATGTTCTATATCACAGAGTTCTTTGTCCCATAGTTTCTTTTTATTATGATATCAACTCATAATTCTTCCAAATAAATATGCTTTTAGAGCATCCCAAATATATTTCTGATAAGTTATTGGAGTTATTCAGTTCTATAAAATTTTGAATTTCTGTTGTGATGAATTCTTTAAATTCTTTTAATTTTGTAATATAAGCAGGTTTTTTTAGATTTGAATGGTATGATTATTATTAAAGAAAAGTTCAACGGTTATGGCATTATGATCAGAAATAGGGCACGTGATTACTTTTGTTTGGCTTAAAAAAATCTATTAAATCATTAGAAACCAAAACTCTATCAATTCTAGAGTGTGAGTTATGTCTATGGGAATAAAAACTGTAAAACAATGAATTTGAATCAGCAAAATTATTAATGTCTTTTAAAAGGAGTATTTCAATAAAATCTTTTAACTTTTTAGCCGATGAAGACATTTTCCTTTTACCTTTATTAGAAGAGTCATTATAGTTCAAAACGCAATTAATGTCCCCTGCTATTATTGATTTCCCTTTTGCAAAATGTACAATTTGGTCTAGATTTTGTTTAGCAGTATTAGTACCTATACCTGGAACCCAATATACATTAAATAGAGTATACATTTTTTATTTAATTCTATAATTATAGCATAAAACATCCCTTATTATCTTTGTAGATCTCTATTATTTTAGGTATTGGTAATGTATTATTCCACATAATGGCTACTCCTCTTTTCTTTTGAGAGTGTTCTGAGCTTACCAATACAGAATAAGTTTTGTTGTTAAGTTTAGATATGTCCTCCAACAGCAGGGGGTTTCTTGTAAAAATATTAGTTGTGATTTATGAAGCTTGAGGTATCTAATTAATCTCCTCGCTTATTTGGATTATTCGAGCCATTGCAGTTGATGG
The DNA here is from genome assembly GCF_019279795.1 of Protopterus annectens. Classification (NCBI taxonomy): domain Eukaryota; kingdom Metazoa; phylum Chordata; order Ceratodontiformes; family Protopteridae; genus Protopterus; species Protopterus annectens. The sequence goes on from NC_056736.1 coordinate 756,724,191, forward strand.
AAATACTTTTTGTAGTTGACATTTAAATTAAATAATATGTGCAAGGAAACTGACCATCAGGTATTAATAACATAATGACTACAAGTAATACTGTATATTTCCCAGTTGGAAGGATCATAACTACTTTTCTGGTATTTTTGAAAGTATTTTCTTTGCATATTAGTGGTGAACACCAAAAAGACAATAAAAAAATTGTTATTATAACTAAACAGTAAAACAATATTTACAACCCAATCCCATCTGGAGTATAAAACTCCCAATTTAGGTGACATAATATCACCTAAATTAACCCTTAAACTAGTAGCAACATCATACCAGCTTCTGTCTAAATAAATGATATAATCCTCAAGTAAAGATTATATAACTTCTCTTTTGTTTCCCATAAAAGGGAGAATATATTTTTTATCAACATTTCTTTAATAATTAGAGTATTCTATTAACAATGAAAAATAACTTTAAATGTATGAAATCACTCAACCACAAAAGTTTCATTTTATACAGTTAAATATAAAGTAAGCATTCTAATACATTACGATATACATAACCAATCAGTTTAGCTTTAATCTAATTGAATTTCTAATTCTTTCAATTAAATTAAGTTACCATAGTAAGTAGAAATACATCTTTTACATTACTTTCTTTACTGGATTATTTATATAAATTTAATCAATTCTATTATTATTTGTTATAAAAATCCATATGTTTACCAAGCGTGAGAAAGGAAACTTAATAATATTTATAACTGCCAAACATATTTTAAATAAAATATTTAAAACTTAATGGTTATAAATGAATGCAAAAGATTGACTTTGAGGTAGTCTAGAAAAAAATTATAATTACATACCATATGTCATGTTAAGGATTTAAGTCCCAAACGGCAACTTAAGATTTCGATTAAAGCATCCTAATTCTTTTGTATGATCCTTCCAAAGCTGTAGGATTCAGAAACAAAGATGCTATATAAATGCCTCCATATTCTTCAGATTTAAACTTAAATTTAGATAATTTATTTTTATTGAAGAACTTTGTTTTATAGTTATAGGTTGATCATAAATTTGTATTAATAATACATAATACTTGGGATGAATAGTTCAGAGTAACAGTGAGTGTGGAAGAGAGGTGAAGAAGAGAGTACAGGCAGGATGGAGTGGGTGGAGAAGAATGTCAGTAGTGATTTGCGACAGACTAGTACCAGTAAGAGTGAAAGGGAAGGTCTACAAGAGGGTAGTGTGACCAGCTATGTTATATGGGTTGGAGACAGTGGCATTGACAAAAAGGCAGGAGTTTGAGCTGGATGTGGCAGAGTTAAAGATGTTAAGATTTGCACTGGGTGTGTGGTATACTTATATTAGAGGGTCAGCCCAGGTTGGAAGGTTTGGAGACAAAGCCAGAGAGGCACAATTATGTTGGTTTGGACATGTGCTGAGAAGGGATGCTGAGTATATTGGAGTAAATGATGCTTAGGATGAAGTTACCAGATAACAGGAAAAGAGGAAGGCCTAAGATAAGGTTTATGGATGTGGTGAGAGAGGACATGCAGGTGGTTGGTGTGACAGAGCAAGATGCAGAGGACAGGAAGAAATGGAAACAGATTATCCGCTGTGGTGACCCCTAATGGGAACAACCGAAAGAAGATGATTAATAATACATATAGTATGTAAGGTAGCCAAACTATATTAGTTATAATGAACCTTTAGAAATTAAATATAGAAAGCATAAACAATGTAGCTTAGTGAAAACTTAATAATTGCTACATTAAATAAAATATTAAAATTAAGTATTCAAATACTGAGTATTTGTGAGAGTTATTGTGTATGTATTTGTAAGTGTGTGTGTATATATAATTGTGACTATGTATTTGTACATGTTTGCATGTTTATGTGAGGGTATATATAAGAAAGTGAGTGTACTTATGTGTAAGTTTTTCTATATATATGTTTTGTGGTAATTAAACTTCGATTTAGTTGTTATTAATGAATGAATCTTGAAAACATTTAAATCCACATTTATGTCATGTATGTTAGATTAAAGACTAGGATAAAATGATATGGTACGTAGTGAGGAGTATTTTTAGGTAGGTAATAGTAATATACCATAAGGGTCTTTAGATTGAACAAAATAGTTATGATTACAACCAGCGTATTTAACTACTAGATAAATATTAATTGTGATCATCTTTCTGTTACTTAGAGATTATAGCCTTTGAAATTTCCCATAAATGTATGGTGATTTAGTATTTCTTATACCTTCTATAGACAGCTGAACAACAGTGAAAGTTTAATATTAAAGCATATAACAACAGTGAAAGTTTAATATTAAAGCATATCTACTGATGCTCTATGAGTCTTGGGCTCTCAGAAATAAAACAGTAAGGTTAACAATAATGCATAAAATCTTTGATGTTACTATGCTGAGTAGAACCAGTTACACTGTTGATATTTTAAGAATAAAATATTAGCTGGTCAAATGTGTTATATAAGATAACATCTACAATCATTTCATAATTTAACTCTTTTGAAAGAACAGCGTTTCAACATTCTATCATGACATTGTCAAATGCGACCAAGTTCAAATGTCAAGCTTGCTCGTCCCTCTAAATGACTGGCCTGTTTACTTGCCCGGGATATCCGTTAAGAGATATCTAGCTTGTTGAGGCTGGATTTTTGTTTAAACGGTTCATGCGTTGTGGCGGGAATCAGGGTACTTTCTTTTGAAACATTTTCATCAAGAGCTATCATCAGCACTCTCCAATCTTCACTTGAGCAACTTCCCAGCACATACTTTACACTTATGCCCAAGCACCCGACCCCAAAATCCAACACCTTCTCTTCAGCACAAAATCAATCACGAAAACCATCCCAACTTCTTATTTACGTGTATTACAACAAAACATTTCCACTTCACCTCCAAAAGACCCCCGATGAATTCACATGCATCTCAAAACCGTTTCCAATAAGTACAACCAGGCACAACCCACAAAGCAAAATCCCACTGTTCGTCTGCACCAAAAGAACCGCACCTACCAGCAGAGATACAACAAAGATCAAGGCTGCCAAAAATGAGACTATATCGCAGACTCTACGCCCCTCTATATACCCAGTCATCCTTACCCAAATGTCAATGAAATACATACCAGGTAGACATCTCTAACAGCAATAAAGCAACATCAACCGCAAGGCTTGTCTAGCCACAAAGCTCTCAACGCAAAGCCTACAAACATTTCCTTCACAACGGCTGCAAACTTTTAAATGAAGAGCACTGTATTAAATTGTAATAAATTATAAACAAACACAATTACACTATTTATCACCCTAGTATTCGTATGTGAAGCCATACCAGAACCATGCAGCCAAAAGACAACACAAAACAGCCCCAGACAAGCCGACGTGCTATAATTCAAACAACTGTCATGAAACATAGCCATTTAACATGTTATTATCATCGGACTACCAAGTAAATATTCTCCAAACAAAATACAACATTGCTAAAAGAACTGAATATAACCAATAAGCATACTAGCTATAATGCTTACATATGCTTCAGAGATTATTAAAAAATACTATAGAACAATGCAACCGCAAAAACACATCATTAACTGAAAAAAGTCAACTAGTATTAAAACAAATAAGTTTACCTGGAAATGCAGTTTTCCTTCTCCAACTCATTGGGTCATTATAATTGGATAATTAGAATTTTGGACAAAGACGTTTTCTCATTAATATTTTTGTCTGTTAACAGTTTAAAGAATGAAAGATATTAACAACTTGCTGAGGAAGTTATTTGATAATACTCGGTTTTTAAGCTTTTTTTTGGATCAAATGTTTTCCATGTATTAATGTCCACATTTCTTTTAAGGCTTGTACTTGCCCATTCCATATCTTCATTTTTTTCTATTAATTTGTGGCTTTTAATAAAGGAAAGAGCAGAGTCCAGGTCCTCAAATATTTTGTATCCATGATGAAAAATCTTTAGTCTGGCAGGAAATAGCAAATGGGTTTTTATTTGATTTTTTTAAAACTCTTTAATTAAGTGTAGGAAAACTTTCCTTTTTGATAACACAGCTGGAGAATAATCGTTATCAAAATGAATACCTCCATAGGTATCACAAGGGATAAGAAACTAAGAGTAATGCTACTCAACGCCAGAAGTCTAAACCTCAAGATGCACGCACTCGAAACTCTCCTTAGCATGGAGAACATCGATATCTGTGCAGTAACAGAAACCTGGTTCAGGGCTCCCAAGAGCACCCCAGCACTACCAGGTTATACCTCATACCATGCTTTTCGGCCCCAAAACTTGGACCGAACCACAAAAGGAGGGGGAGTATCGATATTCATCAAAGATACCCACACCTCCAGGTTGGTGGCAAAGCACAAAGCATCAGAGACTATCCATGTGCAACTAACAGTGGGTAAAACTGCCTTCCAGTTTATAGCCTGCTACAGACCACCCTCCCAAACCCAGGAACCCCACTGGCCTTTCTGAGAACACTGGAACATATGAAGGTCTCTCCAAACACCATTATATTGGGTGACTTCAACTACCCAAACATAGACTGGGAGCATTACTCTAGCTTCAACACCCTAGCCCAAAGGTTCCTAGAATTTATAAACTCAAATGCTATGGAACAACTTGTTACCACTCCCACAAGAGGGGAAAACATACTGGACCTGATCATCACCAATATGGGGACTCTATGCTCCAGACCAGAAGTGTATCCCTCACTTGTAAGATCAGACCATAAACTAATCTCACTGGATATTCACATCCCGACCCCACGCCCTGCCCAGAAAACTACAGTGAAAAACTTCTCTAAAGCAAATTTCACACTCCTCAAAACCGAGCTGGAATCCTTCAAAGCCCCCGGGCCTGTGGAAAATACGTCCCAGACCGCAGAATCCTTTATAAATGTATTCTATGAACACCTTCAGGAATGCATGGATCATGCGATCCCAAATAAATCCAAGACCCAATCCTCCAAAGGCAGATGTCCTGTCTGGTGGACCCCAGCCATAAACAAACTATACAATAGATAGAGAATGATAGAGCAAAATCCCAAAAAGGGAAGGCATCACTGATCAGTATTAGCAAAAAACTACGGGCACTCATAAAATTGTCTAAGGCCAGCTTCGAGAGAAACATTGCACAGGACACTAAGGATAATCACAAGGCTTTCTTTAGTTATGTTAGGAACCTGGGTAGTAATTCCCAGATATGCTCAGAATTAGTCCAAAATGACAAAAAATACACTGAACCCACAGACATTGCCAACATCCTAGCTGACAGGTCCAGCGCAAACTCCCCCCCCACCAAAAGGGCAAATATCTATCCCAGCAGAGTGCTGGCCCCTGACATCTCAGATGCTCAGGTAAGAGCCGCCCTCTCCAAAGCAAAAAACACAGCATCAATGGGACCAGACGGTGTCCTGGGCTGCGTCCTACATGAACTCCAAGAAGAGCTAAACCCAAACATAAAACTACTGTTCAATCTCAGCCTTACTACAGGATATGTGCCCAAAGAGTGGCGTACAGCAACAGTGGTCCTTCTCCATAAAGGTGGTGCCTCAACGGATCCTGGAAACTATCGCCCCATAAGCCTGACTAGCTTGGTCTGCAAAGCTATGGAAAGGATCATCATGGACCTCATAAATAAAGATATTGGGGACCTACAGACACTGGATCCTACCCAGTTCGGCTTTGTTAAGTGCAGATCCTGCCTCTTAAACCTGGTTGATTTCTTTGAAACAGTCACCAAGGCCATTGACGACGGGAAGGTGGTCCACACAGCCTACCTGGACCTCGCAAAAGCCTTCGATACAATACCCCACTCGGGCATTATAGATAAGCTCACCAGCTTAAATATAAACCCCTATATCACTAGATGGATTGCAAACTGGCTCAAGGACAGAACCCACATGGTTAGAATTGCTGGAGCCATGTCAGACTCCAAACCAGTTACAAGTGGTGTCCCACAAGGCTCAGTCCTGGGACCTCTCTTGTTCGGTATATATTTCTCGGAGGTACAGGCCAACACGGAAGGACTGTGGCTGACCAAGTTTGCAGATGACTGCAAACTGGGCACCATAATCGACTCTCCAGCCGACACAAGCATACTCCAAAAGGGCCTCATAAAACAGACAACCGTGCCAGAGCCATGGCCTCAAGCTAAATGCCAAAAGTGTATAGTCATCCCCTTTGGCAAAACAAAGTGCCCACAAATTACCGCATAGGTGGTAATCCATTAAGTACAGAAGAAGTAATTAGGGACCTGGGGACCCAAGTTGATAGCAATCTCTCATTTGACAACCACGTGGCCAAAGTGGTTAGAAAAACATTTTATATAGCCCACCTAATCATGAAGGGATTCACATCTAGCTCAGGGAGGTCATTGTGCCTCTTTACTCATCCCTCATCAGGCCCATAATTGAGTACAATGCCCCTTTTGGGATGTACCTTACCAGACACCTGCAGCAACTGGAAAGACCCCAAAAGTACCTCACCAAGAGGATCAAAGGGCTCAAACAGATGCCATATGCTGCCCGGTTAAAGAAACTCCAGCTCTACTCAGTGGCATACTGCCTGTTCAGAGGTGATCTGTGCCTGATGTATAAAGCCATGTCCAACCCGGAATTAATGGACATGCTGCACCTCAGAAAATCCAAATCCCATCGAGCTATGCGCTCGAGAGACTTGAACCTCAGCACTGAAATAAATAGGACATGCTGGAGGGACAGATTCATAACCCAGAGGCTCCCTTCACTCTGGAATAAAATCCCAGTCCAGGTTAGGCAGAGTCCCTCATTGACTCTCTTCAAGAGGAATCTTGATGAGTGGATGAGAGATCATACGTTTACCCCGGGTATCACTTATGTGTCACTGTTAGACAGAGGCACAGTATACTAACCTCGAAAAAGGGCATAGCAAAATAAATTTAAAATGGGTGGCGAAAGCCAAACACATTCTGGCTAGGCTTATAAATGCCCTAGGGCAGATAGCCTAGTATGAACCTATGAACCTATGAACCTATGAATGATTTTGTCTTTTATTTTTATTGGTGTTTTAGCCCATGCTGTTTTTAATACCATTTCTTTGTCATGGGATGAAAGAAATTTTACTATGACAGTTTTAGTAATACTACTTTTGTTGTTTTTAGATGTTACCAATGATCTATGTGCTCTTTCGATACCATATGATAAAGCTTCTGGTAATTCCAAAATTTCAGGAAGCCATGAGGATAGAAATTTCTCTATATCATTTCCTTCTATGTTGTCAGGTAAGCCAAATATTCTTATTTTGTTTCTTCATGACCTGTTTTCAAGATCATTAACTTTTGATAATAGTAGTGTGTTTTGTTTTAGAAGGAATTCAATATTATGTTCATTTTCTTGAGTTCTGCTATCAATGTCATTCAGTGCTGTTTCTATGCCAGATATTTGTTTCTTCTGTTGGGTAAGATCATCATGAATAAGATCCATTTGTTGTGTACATTTCTCTTTAAAGTTGTCCAGTTTCATATCCATTTTATCTATTTTTGTTGAAAGTTCTTGTAGGTTAGTTATTAATGACTGAAGTTCCTTTTTAAAGGTTGTTTCCTGATGTGTAAATTTATTGAAGCTCATGTTGTTCTGGAGTTGAAAATTTCTTAATAGTATTTTGGCAGGAAAAATCAACATTTATGAACATTTTTTTATAATATCCTAATATATCATTTAAAAAACTTATTGAAGTAAAAAAATCCAGAAATAGGATGGATTTATTCGGAAAATCCTGTCAAAGAAAGGGCTGAAAGACAGAGCTGATAAAAAATGCTGCAACACTGTGGACATCTTAGACACCCCCCCTCAACTGAAAGTACTTCTGATATAGCAAATCAAAAACCAAGAAAATCTAAAGGTATTACTGCTCAATGTTAGGAGTCTAAACAAAAGACTCTACTCCATAGAAGCTCTGTTCACTCTAGAGAATGCTGATGTCTGTGTGGTCACTAAGACATGGTTTAAAGCCACGAAGAGCACACGGACAGTGCAAGGTTATAATGCCTTCCACACATTTAGGCCAGCTACTACACAGACAGGGACTAAAGGCTGAAGTGTCTCAGTTTACATCAAAAATAAATATACCTCAAGGCTGGTCAAACAGGACAATGCATTTGAGCATTTAAATGTTCAAATCACCACAGAAGAAATCCAATATCACTTCCTTGCAAACTATAGGTCCCCCTCTATGAGCCAAGAAACCCATACCATGTATTTAAACTTATTGGAAACGCTCACTACCCAACCCAATACTTTATTCATGGGAGACTTTAATTACCCCACTATTAACTGGGAATTATATACAATGCTATATGTAGAAGTACAGCAACTTCTGGATTTTGTAAACACAAACTCCCTACACCACATTGTTAATACACCAACAGGGGGTGCAGCCATATTGGATCTGGTCCTTACTAATATGGGAGAGTGCTGCACACCTCCTAGAGTAATGTGTTGTCTGGTAAGGTCAGACCACAAAATGGTCTCCTATGAAGTAAAAATAATACCTGGAACTGCAGCTAACCCTGGAATATTCAGGAGCTACTCTAAGGCTAACTTCCTAGTATTAAATGATAACTTGGCAAAATTTCAAGTCCCCATAAACCCTGAGAACACTGCTGCCTATGTGGAACTGTTCACAGAAACCGAATGCAAACATGTTAATAGCTAAACAGAGGCAGCTGTACAGAACAGAAATATGTATAGAATTAACATAAAAAACAAAGCACCCTGGTGGAATCACAGCATCAATAGCCTGTATAACAGAAAGAAGAAAATCATGGTGAAAATTAAGAGGTACAGCACCCATCAGGATAAAAGCATTCTTATCAAACCAAACAAACATCTGAGAAGATAAATAAAGTCTACTGAAGCTGAATTTGAGGTAAATTTGGGTTTCCAGGCCAAGGACAACTACAAGGCATTCTTTAGTTATGTCCACAACCTCAAAGGCAATACACAATTGTGTGCAGAGCTAATAGTAAATGGAGCCACCTATACTGAACCAGAAGATATAGCAAACCTCCTGGCTGATAAATTCAGCTCCAACTTTATTCCTCTCTCCCCTTCAATCTTCCCTCAGAAAATATCATCAAATTATTACTCCCCCTGCTCTCAATAGGGAACAGGTCCTTAATGCTCTCTTTAATGCCAAGAACACTGCATCAGTGGGCACAGGCAGTATCCCAGGATGCCTTCTAAATAGTAGGAAACATGATCTAGCAGCCCCTCTGGAATTGCTTTTTTAAATGTAGCCTCCAAACAGGCTTTGTGCCTCATGAATGAAGAACAGCAACAGTCATCCCTCTTCAGAAAGGTGGGCCTCCTACAGACCCTGGAAACTACAGACCTGTAATTCTCACTAGTCTCATATGCAAAGCCATGGAAAGAATTATCATGGAAACAATCAATAATGACATAGGAAACCTCCAGACACTGGACCCAACCCAATTTGGTTTCATCAAGAAAAGATCATGCCTACTCAACCTGGTAGATTTCTTTGAGAAGGTCATCAAAGCAATGGATGAGGGCAAAATGGTTCACACTGCCTACACTGACCTGACCAAGACATTTGACATAATTCCCCACTTGGGCATTGTTGACAAACTCAAGAGGTTAGGTATAAACCCTTATGTCACTCAGTGGATATCCAGCTGGCTCACAGACAGGACCAAGGAAGTTAGAATTGGGGACCACTTCTACAGAGAGGCCAGCCACAAGTGGAGTCCCTCAGGGATCAGTCCTGGGACTGCTCCTTTTTGGCATTTACTCTTCTGAAATCAAGACCAATGTCAATTGCCTCTGGCTGTCTAAATTTGCTGAGGATTGCAAATTAGGATCTGTCAGTGAATCTCACACTGACACAGACAAACAACTGGTGTCAAAGCCATGGACTAAAGCTAAATCCCAAGAAATGCATAATAGTATTATCCCTTTGGAAGTCATCCATTCCTGGTAATGACCATAATGACAAAACACACCTAAGAGTTGACCTAGTATTCTGGGACTTGGGGACACACATAAATAGTAATCTAGCCTTTGACTATCATGTGTCTACACTAGTGAGGAGATCATTCTATTTTGAGCAACTTATAAACAAAGGTATGTCATCTAGGTCCAAGCATGTCATTGTTCCACTGTGTTCAGCCTTCATCAGATCTATCACTGAGTACAATGCCCCCTTTGGTATGTACCTAACCAGGCATATCAAACAGTTGGAACATCCACAAAGGTTTCACACTAAAATAATACAGGGCTTAAGTAATATGTCGTATGCAGACCACCTCAAGGTGCAATGGGGCAGTGGTTAACATTGCTGCCTCACAGCAAGAGGTTCTCCAGTTTGATTCTCAGCTCCCTGCATTCACTTGGGTTTCCTCCGAGTACTCCGGTTTCCTTCCACATTCTAAACATGTGTGTCTGGAACATTTCTCCCTGGGCCTCTGCTGAAAATAGGCTCTGTCCTAGTCAGACTTTCCTGGTCAACAAATGTCAAATAAATAAATAAACAAAAATATTCCTGTATTCTGTCTCCTGTAGGCTGTTGAGGAGAGATCCATGCATGGCATACAAGGCATTATCAGATCCCACTCTGGTGGACCTCCTGCATATCTGCAAAACAAACAGCACCAAAATTATATGTTCTAATGACTTAAATGTTGTCTGTGATATAAATAGGACCTGATGGAGAGACTGGTATGTATCCCAGAGGTTAGCACTTTTCTGGAACAGGCTCCCCATCCATGTGAAGCAAAGTTCCTTCATAACCCAGTTGAGGTGTAACTTGGACAATTGGATGGGGAACAGAAAATTCATCCCTGGTTTGGCACCTATATCTCTATTGGAAACAGGCAACCTGTAAATGGTTAATCTGCCTGGCCACTGTGTGTAAATGTTTCACCTCCCAAGCCCCTGGTTATACTTTTCAAGGGTACCAGAACCTGTCAGAAGTTTGAGATGCATGGCTAGGCTTTAAAAGGCACTTGTGGTTGTTAGCCTAGTAAACACCAATGAACCTAATCCCCGCACCATATTAAAGATACCCCCATTAATGCTGATACCATTATTAAGGACCCAGGCACACTTACAGACAATGAAATCTCACTTGGTCACTATGTATCCTCTTTGTTATGAGATTTCTGTATCTGTCTCAGCTAATTACTAAATGTATATTCTCCAGATCAAAGGAAGTGTCTGTCCTCCTCTAGTCATCCTTAATTAAACCTAAAATTGAACATGGGTCTATATTAAATAAATTAAGTTTCAGAACTTCGAATACCATATGGTCGACACCATATGATCGAAGTTCTGAAACTTCGAAAACCTAAAAAAACCCCCCACAAACTAACAAAAGTAAGGGCTTTAAGAAGGGGGGCAAGCCCCCCTGCACCCCCACCCCTGCTACTTAAATATACCAACTCTGAGATCGTGCAACAGCGTAGGAAAGGGAAATCTTCCCTTTCCGTGCCATTCTCCATTAAAGTGCGATCTCGGAGTTGGTATATTTAAGTAGCGGGGGGTGTGGGGTGCAGGAGGGCTTGCCTCCCCTGCTTAAACACATTTAAATTACTTTACTTATTTATTTATTTTTTTTACATATTCAAAGTTTCAGAATTTCAATCATATGGTGTCAACCATATGGTATTTGAAATTCTGAAACTTCGTCTATGTAATATAGACCCTTGAACACAATGCCCCCTTTGATATGTACCTATGCAAACACATCGCTTAATGCTTCTTAACTCAAGTATGACATTCTTAATTTGCCCATATTAACAAAGGCCTTGTCACTTTACTCCATGGTGGCCTCTGCTTGTCCTACAAGACTGCAAAAGATCCAGTCTCGCTTAACCTATTACATCTCCAAAAGACAGGACTTAAAACTTACATTCCAATATAAACAGAAGTTGTTGGTTCTTCCCAGAAGATCCCCTTTCTAGTGGACAAGCTCTCAGGACACATCAGATGAAAGTAGACCTCTATTTATGTCTGTTTCTTTAAATCCAATCTTGATAAGTGGATGAGAATCTGTAAATTCACCCCTGGGCTATATACTCATGTCCTTCCACTTAGAGGATACACATTGAAAGATGTGCATTGCTAAGCTCATAACTGACTATTGGACTGGTTGCCTATTGATAATCCATGAGCCTATAAATAGAAGAGATATATTCAATGAGATATACATCACCAGTATGATTTATGCCATGGTATGGCTGGAGTCTATCTTATGGCACTAGCCCACAAACTCATTGTGCCACTCAACCACAGCCCATAAGGCATAACAACGTACCCAACACTCTAGTCATAGGTGACTCTATAGTCAGGCACACGGATGTTCCACTCACCAGGCTAAACAAGGAGAAAGTTACTGTCAGCTGCCTGTCGGGTGCCAGGATCTGCCACATAACACATGCACTCAGGTCACTCCACAACAAGTACAAATATGACTGTTATTGTCCATGTTGGTGTGAATGACCTGAGACGTACCTCCTTGGACTACATGAAAAGGAACATGGAGGAGCTGTCCAATCTTGTAGCCCAGGCAGGTATGACCCTAGCCCTGAGTAGCATCCTGCAATCACCCAGAATGATACCACAGCACAAGGACAAAATGATTGACTTCAACAATTGGCTAAGCTTCTGGTGTCATTCTAAGGGGATCCAGTATCTGTCTGCCTGAGATGACATGATCGACAGGCCACGATACTTTGCCAGAGATGGCCTGCACCTGTCGCCCCTGGGATTCTGGATACTGGCTAAGGTTCTAGCCACCCCTAGAGTGCCTTTCTTAGGCAAGGTTCAAATGACAAATTCACCACCCTAACAGGTACAGGCAAGAAGAATCTGAGGGTATTGCTACTCAATGCTAGAAGTCTAAACCTCAAAATGCACTGTCTCGAGGCACTCCTTAAAATGGAGAACATCGACATCTGTGCAGTGACAGAGACCTGGTACAGGGCTCCAGAGAGTATCCCTGCATTACCAGGCTATAATTCATACCACACCTTTCGGCCACCTAACCCAGACCGAAACACTAAAGGCGGAGGCATGTCCATATTCATTAAGGATATCCACACCTCCAGGCTAGTTGCTCAGCATAATGCATCCGAGATTATCCAAGTGCAACTAACTCTGGGCAAGACCGCAATCCAAATTGTAGCTTGCTACAGATCCCCCACCATGCCCCAGGATTCCCACTCCTCATTTCTTAATACACTGGAAAATATTAAGGTACAACCTAATACCCTAATAATGGGCGATTTCAACTACCCTACCATTAACTGGAAAAACTACTCATGTACCAACTCTTGTGCTCAACGTTTTCTGGAATTCCTAAATTCCAATGCCATGGATCAACTTATCCACACCCCCACCAGGGGCAGCAATATCCTAGACCTGATTATTACCAACATGGGCAACTGGTGCTCCACACCAGAGGTCAATTCCTCGTTGGTCAGATCCGACCATAACCTAATCACCCTAGACATCCACATCCCTCCCCCACCCCCCATTAGGGAAACCACAGTAAAAAATTTCTCCAAAGCCAACTTCACGCTTCTTAAGACAGAAGTGGCAAACTTCACGACACCCATGCTGACGGACAATAGAGGTATGACTGCTGAATCCTACACAAATGCACTTTATAAGCACTTACATGAGTGCATGGATCGTGCTATCCCTAACAGAACCAAGATGCTATCCTCCAAAAAGGAAGCCAATCTGGTGGTCCCCTGCCATAAACAAACTCTACAACAGAAGAAAGAAACTGTTGCAAAAAAGAGTAAAATCCCATGATTGGAGAAACTCCCTGGTCAGCTTCAGTAAAAAGCTCAGATCCCTCATAAAATCCTCCAAAGCTAGTTATGAAAACAAAATCGTCACTGACTCTAAAGACAACCACAAAGCATTCTATAGCTATGTCAAGAATCACAATGGCAACACTCAGATCTGCTCTGAGTTACAGCACAATGGCACTAAATATACAGACCCAACGGATATTGACAACAACCTGGCAGATAGGTTCAGTGCTAACTTTACCCCTCTGTCATCCCCTAAAGGGCCCATCTCTGTACCAGAGGAATGCAAACTTCCTGTAATCACGACTGCACAGGTAAAAAACACACTATCCAAAGCCAAGAACACAGCATCCATGGGAGCTGATGACATCCCAGGCTGTATTCTACATGAACTACAGAACGAACTGGCACCCCACCTAAGTACCATGTTCAGTCATAGCCTCACATCAGGCTATGTGCCCACTGAATGGCGCACAGCAACAGTTATCCCACTTCACAAAGGGGGAGCCACCACAAACCCTGGAAACTACCGCCCCATTAACCTAACGAGCCTGGTCTGCAAGGCTATGGAGTGTATCATCATGGAACTTATAAACAATGACATTGGTAATCTCCAAACTCAGGATCCCACCCAGTTTGGGTTTGTAAAAGGCAGATCATGTCTCCTAAACCTGATAGACTTCTTTGAAGCAGTCACCAAAGCCGTAGATGAGGGTAAGGTGGTTCACACAGCCTATCTAGATCTCGCCAAGGCTTTTGACACCATCCCCCACTCTGGAATTATAGATAAACTCACTAAACTAGGTATAAATCCCTATGTCACAAGATGGGTTGCCAACTGGCTCACTGACAGAACCCACACTGTGAAAGTAGCAGACTTCAAAGCCAGCTTCAGACCAGTGACAAGTGGAGTACCACAGGGTTCAGTCCTGGGTCCTCTCCTGTTTGGTATCTACTTCTCTGAAGTACAGGCCAACACAGAAGGTCTTTGGCTAATGAAGTTCACAGATGACTGCAAACTAGGAGCCATAATCAAAACTCCAAAAGATGTGGACATCCTACAAAAGGGCCTTGCTGAGACAGATGCCTGGTGTCAAAGTCATGGCATCAAGCTCAATGCCAAAAAGTGCACTGTCATTCCTTTTGGTAAAAACTCAGTACCCATGAACTACCACATAGGTGGTAGTCTACTTAACACCGAAGGTGTGATAAGAAACCTTGGGACACAGGTGGACAGTAGTCTCTCCTTTGATAATCACATCACCACAGTAGTCAGGAAATCCTTCTATGTGGCACACCTAATCACAAAAGGTTTCTCATTAAGAAAAAAAGAGGTAATTGTTCCCCTCTACTCATCACTCATTAGACCCATTATAGAGTACAATGCCCCTTTGGTATGTACCTCACAAGACATCTACAACAACTGGAAAGGCCACAGAAATACCTCACAAATAGGATTACCAGCCTCAAAGAGATGCCCTATGCAGACCGTCTCAAAAAACTGCAGCTTTACTCTGTCGCATATCGCCTACTCAGAGGTGATCTCTGCCTAACACACAAAGCTATGTCAAACCCAGAGCTTTTAGACATGCTCCACTTAAAGAAATCCCAGTCCCTACAAGCTACACGCTCTAGGGACCTAAACCTTGTCACCACAATAAACAGAACATGCTGGAGGGGTAGATTCCTGTCCCAGAGACTTCCCATACTCTGGAACAAACTACCTATCTATATCAAACAAAGCTCCTTATTAGCACTGTTCGAGAAAAATCTTGATGATTGGATGGGAAATAGGAAATTCACCCTGGAGATCACTTCTGTGGCTCTGCTCAACAAGGGCACAGGAAAATAATTTTCTTGGGTGGCGAAAGCCAGGATACCTTTCTGGCTAGGCTTATATAGGCCCTAGGGCCAATAGCCTAGTACCTATGAACTTATGAACCTATGGACTAGAATTTCAAAAAAAAATGGGAAAACATTATTTCAAGACTTGTAGAAAGAGGACTGTGGAGAGATGGGAAAGGGAGCCCAATACATATTGAAAGATTTTGGCGAATTAGCCATATAAAGAGAAAGAAGTGATTGTCTTCAGTATTTTATTATTTTGTCTTTTTTTGGCTCTGTTCTTGAGAATGGCAAAGTGATATCAAAGAATATGCACTGCAACATTTAATAATTCCAGAGGGAAGTCAACCAGAGTAGGTGATTTTGGTTTGTTTATTCATAATTTTAAAACTGTATATTGTACTAGTAGTTTGGTAGAAAATAAGTTTCACGACAGAGTCAGGAAAGTGTTTGACAAACTTACCCAGTTAACAAGTGAATAAATAAATGTAAACACTACTGCATCAGATAATTTCCTTTCCACAAGGTATTTCAATAAACATAACTGCTGTTAATCAAGCTGAGCGTAACAGAAATATTTAATACCCAGTTACACCTTAAGATGTTTTTGGTTTCATTCCAGAGTTGGTGGTCGATCAGGTGGATCTAAAGAAGCACAGATATTTTATTAGTATTCAAATTGTATTTCAAACCCAGTTTTCTTACAAAAGAAAGATTTATTTTTCCACACATTTTTTCACTTTTTATTATACCTAATTTTATTATGTTTTCCCTGCATGTAACCAAAGAAGCCATTACCACAAGCTTGTCAATACATTCAGAATTAGCATCTGACAAGTTGTTATAACAAGGATAAATTAAACGTCTTTCAATTATATTTCTAACTTCCCAACCCCTATACCTTAAGCTAATTTTTTTTTTGCCAGAATTTTTCATTTTTTGCACTTGAAAAACATTATAAATATTTCTTCTGTCCCACATCCTTAATATAAACATGTCCTCCCATCTTAATTTAATCGAGTGAACATTTTTCCTGTATAAGATAATGTAATCTTCCATAAGTTCACAGCTTTCTTTATTTCCTTTAAGATCGTCTTCCATCCCTCTGATGCTGTTGACCAGTCTGTAAATGTAAATCCCAAAATGTCAACAAATCTGTCTTGACTCAAAGGATTTTGATTGTTTCCTGTACAGTTCTATTCCTATTTTATCTAATAAACATGCAATAACTTGTGTAATGTTTCTGCAAATTTGCTGAATTTTACATTTTGTAGCATTATAGACAATAAGTCTTTGGCATGTAAAAAACAAACTGGTATTTTCTCTTATTGCCTTTTGTATATTTTTTCATGTAGCCCTTCTTCTGATACTTCTCTTTTCTTTTTTCTAGTAATAACTCTCCAGCCAATAGTTTCTCCCTCATTCAGTGTGTCATCTTCACCCTCTCAGTCCTAATGTATGATTCAGCTTTCAGTACCTTGCTTTGTAAAGTTATTACATTTCCATAAAGGT
The DNA here is from genome assembly GCF_019279795.1 of Protopterus annectens. Classification (NCBI taxonomy): domain Eukaryota; kingdom Metazoa; phylum Chordata; order Ceratodontiformes; family Protopteridae; genus Protopterus; species Protopterus annectens. The sequence goes on from NC_056736.1 coordinate 756,741,381, forward strand.
CTCCATTTTACGGCCAGTGATACTTTCTGCTTGTATATCCATTGCAACTACCCTCTTCTTCTTCCATTTCCTCTGTTTTATAGTCACAAATGCAAACAGTTTTCCTTTTGTTCTATAGAGATACAGCAGTCAATACTTTTTTCTGAACAGTCCATCCAAAACAGCCTTTCTTTTTACATTTAAAACATTTGGCAACACAAAAGTTCTTAGTGTGACCCTTTGTCAAGTAATATAATATCATTTCTTGCTACCTTTTTTTTTTTTACCAAATGCCATTTTTTCTTTGTAAAAATAATATTTTTTTCTATAGAAAATTGTATCTTTGGTTAAGCATTATGGCAAGGCAATTTTTAAGCTTACAAAAATATGATTGTGTATAATATTCCACAACCAGCAGACGTAAATGTTAATAAACTCTCCTTTTTTTAACAACATTAGCTGTAGGAAAAAAAAACTAATAACAAGAAAGTGGTTAACAAAAAAAAAACAAAAAAAACAAAACAGACCCAACATTTGTAGAATTTCTGTTGCTCTTTCAAGATGTCCATGTTAATGAAATTGGAATAATAACCTGGCAAAAGATAAAAAGTCAGATTCTGTCCCAAAATAAAAGCAATTTCAGAAAAGTATATCAATGGTGAAACATCAAAAGAATGAATGAAGGGTTTGTATTGTTTTGTACAGAATACATATTGTATTTATGGAGAACATGTCCATATTGTAAATAGTTATTTAGTGGTTTGTTTAATAAAATTATTTTATGTAAAAAATGGGTGCATTTTAATCTTATACAAGAAATGCAAATAGTACCATGGACTGTACCATTAAATTACTTCCAGATATGTATATTTGCTTTTTTGTTTTTACAACTTTTATTGTTGCAACCAGTAAAATTATTTTTGAAAAGAAAATGACACTTTTATCATTGTATTATAATCATATTGGATAAAAGTAACACTTCCTTTGTGTCATTTTTAAATTTAAGCAGATATACCAAACCCTATCCAAAACCCTTCAGAGTCTCTATTTTTTCAGTAGAATAAATGTTTGCTGTGTTTATCTAAAGCATTACTTTTATTAATGTTTTGTTAATATCAATAGTTTAAAACTGCAAGATAATTTTTCTTGTTCTATTCGTAGGTTCATAGGTAGGTACTAGGCTATTGGCCCTAGGGCCTATATAAACCGAGCCAAAAATGTACCCTGGCTTTCGCCACCCAAGAAAATTATTTTCCTGTGCCCCTGAAAATGTTATGGAGATGCTGGGGATTGAACCCAGGACCTCATACATGCAAAGCATGCACTATACCACTGATGTACATTCTCTTCCCTCTACATCCTCTTCCCTGAACTCTATATAGGCTTGAACTCTATACTCATATCTTGGCATACTTGTAAAAGTTTCTGAGAATCTCTTACCTTGTTGCAAACAGTGCATTTTCAGACAAATGTCATAAAATAGTTCATTCCCTAAATGTGCTGCTGTTCAGACTTGTGCTAGTGGCAATCCAATAAGCTGAAGAATTTTAATCGCAAAATTGTATACCCGTGTAATAAAATCTTACCTGAGTAGTGGAATAAATGTATATATTTATTTATTTGTTTGTTTGTTTACTTGTTTGTTTGTTTATTTACTTGCTTATTTCCATTTGATGACCAGGATAGTCTGACTGAGTTAACAGCTCCTTTTCAACTGAGTCTCAGGAAGAAACTCTCTGAAAATGGCAATATATTCATCACTGGAAAATTATAGTATAACATGTACAACATAATGTTATGCAATAATAATAATTATAACATTAATACGTGTAGGTGTCTGTTGAGTACTTGACAATTTATAGATTTACATTTTTTACAGTTATGAAGTTTCTATTAAGATTTAACATAAATGTATGAATCTACCAAATATCTAGCAGGTTATATATTAACATTTTGTGCAATTCTGTGGTTTCTGTTAAGATAATATTATCCTATCATAACATTAGAAGTTAAGGAAGATGTGAAAAGGCAGTAAGAAGGAAGTGAGCAAGAGGGCAGTTGTAGTACAGAATGTATGAGGTATATTCAAAGCATTCCTCTCAACATTCATTATTTTGCGGAATGTTCCTAATTTTTCTAATATTTTGCCAGGTCTTTTGTAAAATTCTTATTTTCTGATAACTGAAAAGTGATTACATGCCATTAATGTCAGACATTAGAGTTTTGTACCTCTTATTATTCAGAAAGTGCTTTGTGATGTTAAACATATCACTCTGTTAACGTCTTAAGATTAACGTTTAAACATTTTCCCTCATTTTGCACCCCATTATTTTTTTCTCATGTCTAGACTTTTTTGAGCAAAGACATTGAGAGGTATACAGGATACATTTCCTCTCAACTGCCCCTGATTTTGCAGAATGTCTCTGATTTTGCCTAATTTTTTTGTTCTGTCCCTGATTTTCAGGTAAATAAATGAAAATTACAAATAAGTCAATAATGCCACACATTAGAGTTTGATTCTTCGTACTGCTCGGAAATTGCATGCAGATGCAAAACATGCTATTGTATAAACTCTTCTAAGTTAGTTAATGTAATATTTAAAACTTGTCCCTCATTTTAATACCTTTAATTATCATTTAAGACACAAACATACATTTATATAAAATAAAACAAACCATGTTAACACATTGACAGTTACAAACATTATACATCGTATGTATCCTTTTATACATTTATATAAAATAAAACAACCCATGTTAACACATTCACAGTTACAACCATGTTAACACATTGACAGTTACAAACATGTTAACACATTGACAGTTACAAACATTATACATCGTATGTATCCTTTTATACATTTATATAAAATAAAACAAACCATGTTAACACATTGACAGTTACAAACATTATACATCGTATGTATCCTTTTATACATTTATATAAAATAAAACAAACCATGTTAACACATTGACAGTTACAAACATTATACACATTGACAGTTACAAACATTATACATCACATATGTATCCTTTTATACATTTATATAAAATAAAACAAACCATGTTAACACATTGACAGTTACAAACATTATACATCGTATGTATCCTTTTATACATTTATATAAAATAAAACAAACCATGTTAACACATTGACAGTTACAAACATTATACATCGTATGTATCCTTTTATACATTTATATAAAATAAAACAAACCATGTTAACACATTGACAGTTACAAACATTATACATCGTATGTATCCTTTTATACATTTATATAAAATAAAACAAACCATGTTAACACATTGACAGTTACAAACATTATACATCGTATGTATCCTTTTATACATTTATATAAAATAAAACAAACCATGTTAACACATTGACAGTTACAAACATTATACATCGTATGTATCCTTTTATACATTTATATAAAATAAAACAAACCATGTTAACACATTGACAGTTACAAACATTATACATCGTATGTATCCATTTAAACATTTATATAAAATAAAACAAACCGTGTTAACACATTGACAGTTACAAACATTATACATCGTATGTATCCTTTTATACATTTATATAAAATAAAACAAACCATGTTAACACATTGACAGTTACAAACATTATACATCGTATGTATCCTTTTATACATTTATATAAAATAAAACAAACCATGTTAACACATTGACAGTTACAAACATTATACATCGTATGTATCCTTTTATACATTTATATAAAATAAAACAAACCATGTTAACACATTGACAGTTACAAACATTATACATCGTATGTATCCTTTTATACATTTATATAAAATAAAACAAACCATGTTAACACATTGACAGTTACAAACA
>NC_056736.1:756750219-756785219 GCF_019279795.1 Protopterus annectens
GATGCAGCATGCAAGATCAGTTTTGACCACCAGATGGCAATACAACATGGAAAATGCAGTTACACATAATGCTTTGAGAAAAATGCAAAGATCCATGCATAAGAAATCCCTGTGATCTAAGCTCTGAGGTCCACCTCTGTTTACTTCATATCTCAATCACATTACAGATTGGAAGTGTTATAAAGTTAATAAAGGTTTTGTTTTAGAAAATTAAAGTTCCTGTTATATCTTATAAACAAGGGTTTGCCATTTGCTAGAGTATGTTTGGACCTACTATCCAAAATTATTTTGCACAATTAAATTTTATTCGGTTTTGTTTCTATGACAAAACAGTTTATCCAATGTCCAGTTTTCTTCAGTTTTTTTTTCCTTAGCCATACATGTCTACCATAACGATATAGTGAGAAAAATCTGTACTAGCAATTGAGTGAAGGTTTTCTTCCTTGTTAATCTGGCTCCTTTCCATGAGGCCCCCTGAATTTGTCACCTTTCGACGATCCTTTATTTTCCCTTTCAGATGAGCTTCTTCATTATTTAAGCAGGTGTCCCACGTTTCTCAGAGAAAGAGATTTAAAATGAGCACAAGAAACTGTCAAATCTGTAGTCAAACTGACAGATGGGCCCTCATTTTTATTAAAGGCCAGACAGGGCAGCAGTCTCAGACCCAGAAAAAATTACACTTTGAAGGATGGAATAAAAGAAAGGACATGTGATCAAACTAATAAGCCTGGTGCGACTTCATGGAACAGATGGCTTGTTTTTGTACTATTTCATTTATTAGACAATAAATAAATGTTACCCCCACACACACACACACACACATCTAATGACTTTTGCAGTTTTTAAATATTAGGTTAATAAACAGCCTTGGCAATGGGGGTGTAGTTCTTAGGGCTTACAGAATCAGTGCAAATTATTTTTTTCTTCCTAATTCAGTGCAGTATCTGTTTATTGCCTGAGGGAAGCAGTTATTTAAGCATTTTAACAGAAACAGAAATTCTGCTCCTGTCAAAGCAGGAAAGGATAGCATTATTAAGACTCCTAGACTGTACAGCTTAGAGATGGGCTTCATTTGGCTTGAGATCAGCTGAATTAGTATGAATAAATATAAAGAATGTTGAAGCAATGTCCATCTAGTGGGTATAGTGGAAGATATTCCTCGAAAGGACCTGTGCAGACCAAGCTTTTACCTGCCCCTAACATGCCTAACACTATGGACTGGGACATTTTTGGGATACAGAGGGTATCTAAGTACCCTCCCTGCCAGCAAAAGAGCACATCAGGTGATGTGTCGCTTTCACTCCTGCTTGGCCATTTTCACTCCTGCTTGGCCAAAGAATGATTATTATGAAATTCAAATCTTCTTCATGGAGGCAAGGTAGACAATATGATTATATGGATGTGCCAAGACTTATAGGTTCATAGGTTCATAGGTTCATAGGTTGGTACTGGGCTATCTGCCCGAAAGCATATATTAGCCCAGCCATGTTGTGCGGTATTCACTGCCCCTTTGGTAGTTCCCTAGACCCTTGTACTAGCAGCTAGTACCCTTGGCCCCTATCTAGTAGTGCTGTTGGTGTGATCGCCGGTGTGAACTTTCTGCTACCCATCCACTCATCAAGGTTCCTCTTGAAGAGTGATAGTGAGGGGCTCTGTCTTATGTAGATCGGGACCCTGTTCCATAGTAAGGGAATTCTCTGCGAAGGGAATCTATCCCTCCAGCATGTTCTATTCATTGTTGTGTTGAGGTTTATATCCCTAGAGCGTGTAGCTCGTGTAGATTTGGTTTTGCTAAGATGGAGCATGTTCAACAATTCTGGGTTGGACATGGCTCTGTACATTAGACAGAGATCGCCTCTGAGAGGGCAGTATGCAACAGAGAACAGTCTTAGCTTTCTCAATCTTGCTGCATAGGGCACCTGTTTGAGGCCAGTAATCCTCTTGGTTAGGTACCTCTGTGGTCTCTCCAGCTGCTGCAGATGTCTAGCCAGGTACATTCCAATTAGTGCATTGTACTCAATAATGGGTCTGATGAGGGAAGAGTAGAGGGGCACCATTACATCCTTAGATCTTGATGCGAACCCTTTCATGATCAGATGGGTCACATAGAAGGATTTTCTAACCACTTTGGCAACATGGTTATCAAAGGAAAGCTGACTATCTACTTGGGTCCCTAGATCTATTATTTCAGATTTCAGGGGATTACCTCCTATGTTGTAGTTTGCGGGTACTCTGTTTTTTCCAAAGGGGATTACTACGCATTTTTTTGCATTTAGCTTGAGACCATGGCTTTGACACCATGCATCAGTCTCATTTAGGCTCTTCTGGAGGATCTCCATGTCGGCCGGAGACTCTGTTATATCACCCAGTTTGCAGTCGTCTGCAAACTTAGTCAGCCATAGCCCTTCCGTGCTTGCCTGTACATCTGAGAAGTATATGCCAAACAGGAGGGGCCCCAGGACAGAGCCCTGAGGCACACCACTCATTACTGGTCTGGATTCGGACATAGATCCTGCTACTCTTACTTTATGGGATCTGTCTGAGAGCCAGTTTTTGATCCATCTTGTGATGTAAGGGTTTATGCCCAGGCTGGTGTGCTTATCAATAATACCTGAATGGGGAATGGTGTCAAATGCTTTAGCAAGGTCAAGGTAAGCTGTGTGTACCTCTTTTCCCTTATCTATAGCCTGAGTAACTGTCTCAAAGAAATCCACCAGGTTCAGGAGGCATGATCTGCCCTTGACGAAGCCGAACTGTGTGGGGTCCAGGAACTGGAGGTTCCCAATCTCTAGATTTATGAGGTCCATTATGATTCGCTCCATAGCCTTACAGATCAGACTGGTCAGGCTTATTGGTCAGTAGTTCCCAGGGTCAGTTGTTATGCTGGTAAAATGTACTTATCATTAAATGTGGATCTTTAAAAGGACTCTATAGTGCCATGGTTTGCTTATCCTACCATGCTCATGGTAGTGGATGGGGGGGGGGGGGGCAGGAATGATGCTGTTCTTCTCCACAGGAGACCAGGGACTTGTAAAACAATTTCCAGGCCAAGGTTTATTCAAATGGTAGTGCCCATCAGTGTGATTCCAGAGGCGTGGAGTTGTGTCATCATATAAAGTAATTGGTTGGGAAGGAGTACTATTTGGAAACAATGGACTTGCTCTGTTAGAGAAGACTTTGATAGGAAAGGACAAATCCAGTGGGGTGTAGCTTCCAGTGCCAAGAAGAGTAGTGTTCTACATGGTCATCTTGGCGGTTGTCCTGTTCTGCGAAGTTGAACTTTGCAGATTATACAAATCAAAGGAAATCTTGTAGTCTGGACAAAAAATGAAAAGTCAAACCAGAACTATAAAAGGCAACTGTGAAAAACACCAACACAGTAGGAAAAACTGTTTATTTAGCTCTTTCATCCGCCAAATGGCTGGACTTCCTCAGAATACAAACCAGACACTGAACAATCATATAAATATCCACTCAGTTAAGGTCACTAGCACCAAATAATGAATTCATTGAATAACTGATGCTTAATGCATAAAGACAAAATTGAAGTGAAATGCCTAATGCTTATAAAACAAATACAAAAATGAAAACATACAAAATAAATGACCTATACATATTAAATATTTCTTGTAAACCATAATAAAAAATATATATAAATGTATATATATATATATATATATATATATATATATATATATATATATATATAAAATAAATTGAATATATAAATCTTCTAAGTACATATAAAAAACAACATGAGCAGTACACATAAAATACAAATGTATAAAAATATGTTTAAAATTGTTTAAATGGCAAACAGATTTAAGCTTGAGGAGACTGTCAATGGGAATGACATCACTGAGGCCTGGAGAACATGCAGCATTACACCTAAGCTGCCATCTAACTCTAGGAATTCAAGAAAAATATCACGGGGACCACCTCTAGGGTCGACATCAACATTGTCTAAAACAGAAAATTTAAATGAATGCAAAGGGAAACCCTTTATATGTCTATAAAGGGCATTTCACTCATCCTTTTTACTAATGTCATAATAATGCTGATAAATCCTGTACCAAAACTGTCTGATGGTTTTGCCAGTGTAAAAACAAGTACACTGTTGACACAAAGCAACATAAACTTTGCCCTTACTATCACAATTGAATCTCTTCTTGTGCTTGATTTTATGTACAAAGCATTCAGTACCCTCAGGAATAAATTTACACTGAGAACAGTGACCGCATTTATTTACTCTACCTGTATATGAATTGGACACAATTCTTTCAATCATACTTTTAAAACAGGTATCCTTTTGATAAACCACCAACGGTCTTTCACCAAGTTTGTTAAAAATGTTCCCATCACATCTAAAGATCTCCCAAAATTTATTAATGATGCACTTGATTTCCCTGTATTGTAAATTAAATGGCAAAATCAAGGCCTTACCATGAGACAAGGTGGTCGATACCAAACCAGAATCAACAGGATTAACAACTTGAACTAGGGACTTGCCAAGAAGGGGGGTATGAAACCCAGATGATCTCTTCCCTGTGACTTCAGTAAAGATTTCTGTTAAAAAATCCTCAGGATAACCCCTCCTCAAAAACATATCAAATAACTTACTGCATTCCGCTAGAAATAAACTTTCTTGACTCACCATCCTGGCCAGTCTGACACGTTGGCCTTTAACAATGGCCTTCTTTTGATAGATAGGATGCAAACTCTGGAAATGCAAATAAGAATTTGAAAAAGTCGGTTTCCTATATAATGTGGAATCAAAATTACCTGATTCCCTGTTCTTGGAAAGAGTGACATCCAAAGAATTGATCTGTGTGGCATCAACTGACACCGTAAACCTTAAAAAATCGGTAGAAGAATTGATGAATTCAAAAAAAGCTTCAAGTCTTTCCTTAGTGTCGACCCAAAAAATAATGATGTCATCAATAAAGCGTTTATATAAACACCAACTATCTTTAAACTCAGATGGAAAAATAAAACTAGTTTCCCAAAAGGCCGTAACTATGTTGGCAAATAGAGGTGCACAAGCAGCACCCATGGCAACACCCTGGATGTGCTTGAATAAATGGCCCTCAAAACTAATGAAATTATTTTGCAAAACTAAATCCATGAGACTACTGATAACCAAACGTCATGTCATGTCCAAGAATAGACACTAAATATTGAAAAAAACAGTCAATGCCAGTATCATGTGGGATGCTGGAATATAAATCTTTGACATCAATGCATACAAAAAGAATATCTTCTGTATATAAACTGTCATTGACATTAGATAAAAAATCCCACAAATCCTTTAACAAAGCAGGATAATTGTTAAACACGCTCTTGGTCTCCTGATTGATATATTTAGCAATAAAGAATGTCTTGGACCCTTTGGCATTAACTATTTGCCTCAGTGGGGGATCCTCAAGGCATTTGTGAACCTTGGGCAGACCAAAACTGGTAGGTGTTCTATTAAATTGGACCTTGAAATAGTCCATTTCACTAAGTGAGACTTGATTGTTTAAAAAAAGATCCTCAAGGGCCAAATCAATTCTATGACGAGCCCCATTTAACTCATTTAGAGATATTTCTTCATACAGAAAACATTTTATTAATGTAATCATTCGTTCTCATGACCACCAGTCCCCCACCTTTATCTGGCTGCATGATATGAAAAGATGCCTCACTACGAATGTGCTGTAATAAAAGCTGTTCATCCATGCTTAAGTTAATAGGGCAACAAGATGGAATACTCACAATTCTCCTGATTTCATCTTCACAAAGTTTTTCAAAGACAAGCATTAAAGGATGTAGAGGTGGATTAAATGTACTGGGCCTTTTGTTCCTATATAAATCTGTGTTATACAAGCCGTCATCAAAAAGAATGTTAAAACTGAGTTTCCTCAAAAACAGCTTGAATTGAACCAAAACCTGGTCCAATTTGGCTTTCTGTGCAGGAACAAATGTTAAACCTTTTTCAAATAAATTGGCCCACTCCTCAGTGCCATCAACATGGCTATAATTAAACACTTTGAAATCCCCTGTGGTGTTAAAAATAATTTTAATCACAGAATCTGTGTTCAATTCCAATATGTCTGCCACCAACCCACTCTCCCTTTCCCTCTCCCCTTCCCCTGGTCCATGCTTGTTGAGGGAATGTCTGGGTGAGTGGGTATTGTTGACAGAAGTTCTGATTGTTCTCCCCCCCGATTCATTAATCTCTCTGATCTCCTCGGGGGTTTAAAGGGATGTCATCATTGAAATTATCCTGGCCTTCCAATTCATTAACCATCACACCAGCATCACTGTCTACACCAACAATATCACCTTCATAAACAGTTTGATGTACAACTGGTGGTCGTGGATAAGCCACGCCTTTCACATACTCCTGTTCATCACTGTTAAATTTCTTAACTTTTTTTGCTTTTAAATCAAGTAACAAACAATCAGTTTTAATAAAGATATAGCTATATTGTTCAGATTTAACATCAAATAATAAATCACTTTTAATAGAACTGTCTAAAGTCTCTATGGCTTTGTTTAAATCCGCCATTTGTTTCTCATAGTGCCGAATCAAAACTTGCAACAGTTCACAGCCCTGTTTATTGAAAAGAGAAATCAACTCACGGTGCAAGTCTGAATCATGAATGAGTCCAGATGGATATTCCAATGAACGGAGACCTTTTGGTACCCTTTCTACTTTGATGCTTTCACGCAAATAGTCACATTCAAACTGAAACTTCCTGTATTTCACCACCATGTCTTGAAATGTTTTTAACTGTTTATCCAAACTGCCAAAATTGTTAGACTGAATATCTGTAACCAAATGTAGAGACGACCCCTCTTTTAACCAGGTCTTAAGACTGAAATTGGAAAAATCATGGACCTGGTTACTGGTACCGGCAACCGGAACCAAGCTCTGTCCTATTCTAACATCCGCCTGAGTATTGGGCACGCCTGTACGTTGCCCCAGTGGAATCTCATCATCCTGGCTCTGTCTTGAACTGGAAACCAGAAGTTGACTATTTGAAGGTTGTCCACAATGATTCAAACCAACTGTTCAGTAAGTCTTTGAACCAGAGCAGTTAAATTATTAACTGCATCTGATAAGGAATTAATCTTCTCCTCCATGTCAATGGTAGACACAGCGCCTTGCACACAAACCAACCAAATCAAAACAAAAAGTCAAACCAGAAATATAAAAGGCAACTATGAAAAACACCAACACAGTAGGAAAAACTGTTTATTTAGCGCTTTCATCCGCCAAATTGCTGGACTTCCTCAGAATACAAAGCAGACACTGAACAAGCATATAAAGACCTGCCCAATTAAGGTCATTAGCAAAAAATAATGAATTCATTGAATAATTGATGCTTAATGCATAAAGTCAAAATTGAAGTGAAATGCCTAATGCTTATAAAACAAATACAAAAATGAAAACGTACACAATAATTGACCTATACATGTTAAATAGTTCTTGTAAACCATGAAAAATATATATGTTTTTCCTACTGTGTTGGTGTTTTTCACAGCTGCCTTTTATATAGTCTGGACAAAAATAAAGATATTGCAGTTGATGGACCAACATGTGTTAGATGAGAATCGAAATACAGAAGCAGGGAGAAGCCGGGACCTAAGGCATGAGCTACTTATTCTCCTGATGAAGGTACTGGACTGAAATTAAGGTTCGTAAGCTTAAACAAGGGTTGGCGATAATGCTGGGGGTGATTGCAGAAACTGGTTTAATACTTCTTTCTTTGTTGGAATTGAGACACAGTATTTTGTGATTTCATTATGGTAGTATATACTGTATTACATGGGGTTACGTTGTACCTAATTTTTAACAGGATTTATTTTCACCATTGATTTCTATCAAAGTTGTAAAGGTTTTTCATTTCTTTTATTGTTGCATGTTGACTGCTGCTATGTTTGAGTCAGGGAATAGAGGCATTTCAGAGATCTTCTGACAGAGTGGCGAGAGAGGTTTCAGGATGGGGACTTATTTTTGTCTGGGGGGAGGTGAAAGGGTTAATGCACTGTGTAATATGGAAAGTCAGAGCCCCTGGTTAAAAGAGTTCAGAGTTTAAGAAGGAGACTTTCTAGAGAAAATGCAAATATTATTTTCTTTCAAGTTAAGATGAAAAGACAAGAGTCACTTAAAATGGGGGAGAGGCAAGGCAAGTGCTAGGGGTGAGTCAAACTACATTAGGCTAAGGGGGAGCTTGGCTATTATCAGAAAGACTCTTGGTAGAAATGCTGAGTTTGTTAAAGAGGACTAGAAGATCAATGGATTGTTGTAGGTATTTATTGATTTGAAATGGAAGGCTACTAGGCTAGTTGTATTTATGTCCCAAATGTGGACGATCCCAGATTTTTTAGAAAATGTTATGAGCAATGAGTACAAAGGAATTGCTACCACTTTTAATGTTACTATGCAAGATTCATTAGACAGGAAGTTGGGGAGGAATGAGTCACATGGTATGGTCACTGATGTCCTGTTAGACTGGGAAAAGGTGGTAGGAAGGTGGATGTATGATGAAATAGATAGTCAGAGCTGGGTGGATGCATTTTTTTCTCAAGATGAGTTGAAGGATGCCCATAGGCTTTATAGATTTTTGATGAGATAAGATTTAAAGTGAGGTACTTGAAGATGACAGAAATAAACATCTTGGATCGTGGTCCTATTGTGATGAGAGTTAATATGACTGGATTTGTAGACAAAGATGGTGTAAGAGGAGTCCATGGTTATGGGCAGAAGGAGGGCATTTTAACTCTGGGTGCTTGATGGTCAAGGAGCTTAGGTCTAGAAATTAGATGATGGGCACATCTCTGAATGGTGTGATGCTATGCAATGTGGGCACTGGAAGAGACTGAAAGGTGAGGCAGTGCAGAGACTGGAGGCAAACTTAAGTTGTTTACAGAGAAAGCACTTAGAAGATGGGGCTTTGACTTTTAACAGAGGGAGAGAGACAGAGAGAGATAGAAGGGGGTAGCATGCAGTCAGAGGAGTTAGGGATAACAAACTAATTCTCAACCCTAAGAAAACTACGTTCTTACTCTTTCTCCCCAAAAACCTCACAAATCTCAGATCTACCTTTACTGCACTCTCCAGCAATAACACATCTATCACAGTCGATTCTAGCACACAACTGCTAGGGGTCACAACTGATGACCACCTTAAGTTTGATTTACGTGTGTCTAATTGTATTAAAAAGACACACCAAAAACTAGGACTCCTTTACCGCAACAAAAAGTACTTAACTAGCAAGGCTAAAATAACTCTGTCACATGCATATCTTCTTCCTAGTCTAGTGTATAGCTGCCACATTCTTACCAATCTGAACTCCTCACTCCTAACCAAACTCGAATCAACCTACAATAAGGTGTCTAGATTTGCTGCTAACCATACTAACAAGTCTCACCACTGCCTTTCCCTAAAACAACTAGATTGGCTTGAATTATGGCAATTCTATAGTATTTCTTTGTGGCAATTTATAAATGTGTGTGTGTAGTAGTTTAAGTCAATCCACAGGCAGATGAAAGCAGTTTGATATGGTTAGGTTCTTCCTTAAGTGAGGAGTTATGACGGGAAGTACACAAAGTTATTTGTGTCACAGAATATGGATGTATGAGTGTTATATATAAAGCTCAAGGGAAAGATGGTTTCATAGCAGAGCTTTATAAAGGGATTGGACAGGATTTATTAAAAGATTTGTTTCATGTTTTCAGTCCAGGTATGGATGGCTGTATGTTATCAGTCAGTGTGTGAACAGCAGTACTGTTCCATCCTCTTCATCTTAGGCAAAAATTGTGTTGTTGTCTTACACAACTGAAGACCCACTGTATCAGGGGGCTATAGGCCTATCAGTCTATTACATGTAAATGCTAAGATTGTACTGGTGATTTTAGCTAAGCAGCTATAAAGGCACATTTCCCTCTTTGAGCATGCAGACCAAAGATTTTTTTAAAGGGAGCTGAACTGAGAGTACATGGAAATTACTTGGGGAATTTTTATTAGAGGCTGAATAAATGAGATGGGAAAAAAGCAGGTATAATTTGCTTTGATATTAGCAAGGAATTTTATTCTTTGTAGTGATAATTTTTGTTTCAGGTTTTAAAGGAGGTTGGTTTTGGTTCTAAAGTTTCTAAATTGGTAGAATGGCTATACCAGAATCCTAGCAGTAGATTGCTTGTGAAGAGACCTCTGTCAGAGTAAGTAGAGCTGTGCAGGGGTACATAACAAGGGTTTCCCCACCCCCTTTTTATTTCTTTTGAGAAAAAGGGGTGTTGGCACACAGGATTAGAAATTTCTGGAATATGAAAAAAAGTTAGATGTGATTTTATTTTTAATTTTCAAATGGTTGTACACTGATGAATGACAAGCTAGCTAGCACTTTGTTTGTTTCAACATCTGCCAGTGTACGAATTCAGATGATTTAGGTAAACTGTGATGACTTGATCATGTACCCATCATACTGCTAGGAAAAAACTTGGGCTTTCTATGAGGTATAGGAGATGGGAGAATGCCAGGTTTTGATTTATATGCTCTTGCTATGGTGATATCTTATGAGGAAGGCACTGTCTGTAACCCTAATAAAGGATTTATCAAGCATGTTTTAATTCTAAGGCCTATTCTAGGAAATTGGGAAGTTTTGTAGGACTGTTTTTAAGCATTCTGGGGAAGCCTTTCTGGAACAGTTCTGAGATAAAAAGGGTTACTGTGAATTGGAAAAGGTGGTATAGCAAAGGTATTAAAGTTATCAGGGATGCGATGGAAGAGGAAGGAGATGTTTTAATCAAGATTAAATTTATGAAATGGGAGAGAAATTCCAGGAAAAGTTTAATTTAGAGAACAGCGAGTAGCTTGAAGTTCCTCTAATCAGTTAGAGCAGTTAAAATCTGGTGGGTGAGAGAATGGATTCTCCTTTATATGGATTGCTCAGAAGTGGACATTAAAATTGTGAAAGGAGGCACAAAGGAGATATTAGATGCATTGATCTCCCCAAGCTGGGTTGAAAGGGAAGAAGTTTCATTTACCGGTAAAGAATGTAAGACAACGTAAGGTAAGATTTCTAAAGTGTAGGAGATCCTTGTTTTATGGGAACAGTATTTGAAATAGTTGCATGGATGGTATAGGACTCCCATGCCACTTTTCTTTAAGTAGAATATTGGAGATGAGACTTGCTGTTGAAGTGAAATGGGGGATACAAACCATATACACATGTTTTGAGACTGTAGGGAAGTACCCCACCCAAGGCCTTTTCTACAAACTGGTTCCCTTTGGACTGGATATTTTGTCTTGAGTCTGGGAGAGGAGGGGTACCAGTTAGGGATGAATAAACTTTAAGAAAGTACAAGTTGTACTTTCAGGATACTGGGTTTACATTAAAATTGCAAATGCATGGAAAAGAAAAGTCCACTGCACAAAGAGATAGAAGTTAGAAATATGCAAGTTTATTGGAGTGTTCTAACTATTCAAGAGGATAGAAAAGGAAAACTTAAGATTTCTCAAGCTGGGATGGGTTAAAGATGTAGTTTCCATGGTGCAAGACTAAATAAAGCTTTGTTTTGGGTGTCAGTAACCTAATTCTTATTGTTTAAAAAGACATATATTTTGTTTTGGGGTTTAATATAGATTAAATAGATTTTACTGGATAAAAAAGTTGTTAGTTTAGCAAATGATCCTTATGAACGTCAGGTGTTTCAGCGAATTGGCAATTCTGAATGTCCATGAATTGCTTCATCATTTTACTGGACAATTTCAGGCCAATAAAGCCTAACTTCACTAGCTGTGGATATGCATATTTCAGCCTTGTTATGACCTTGTCAACATAGCACAAGCAGAGTGCTTGACTAACCATTAGAAACACAGGGCTGTTATACCCAGCTGATGTCCATTATCATTAGGGTCACTGCAAAAATATCCCAAACAACAAACTAAAACAATAAGTAAGAAGGTCACTGAAAAAAAACTATCAGTAAAAACAAAATGAAAAGTCCAGCAATCATATAACTTTCACTGAGTGACCTCCCAAACCTCTTTTATCAGAAGCACATTGGATATATCCAAATGATCCTTATGAACATCAGGTGTTTCAGCAAATTGGCAATTCTGAATGCCCATGACTTGTTTTGTCATTTTACTGGACAGTTTCAGGCCAATAAAGCCAAACCTCACTAGCTGCGGATATGCATATTTCGGCCTTGTTATGACCTCATCAGCACAGCACAGCACAGTGTTTGACTAACCATTAGAAACACAGGGCTGTTATACCCAGCTGATGTCCATTATCATTAGGGTCACTGCAAAAATATCCCAAACAAAAAACTAAAACAATAGGTAAGAAGGTCACTGAAAAGAACAGCTAAAATAATAGGTAAGAAGGTCACTGAAAAAAACAATCAGTAAAAACAAAATGAAAAGTCCAGCAATGCTAGAACTTCCACTGAGTGACCTCCCAAACCTCTTGTATCAGTGGCACATGGGATATATGTAAATGATCCTTATGAACATCAGGTGTTTTAGCTAATTGGCAATTCTGAATGTCTATGACTTGTTTCATTGTTTTACTGGATAATTTCAGGTCAATAAAACCAAACTCCTCCAGCTGTGATATGTATATTTCAGCCTTGTTATGACCTTGTCCACACAGCACAAGCAGAGCATTTGACTAACCATTAAAAACACAGGGCTGTTATACCCAGCTGATGTCCATTATCATTAGGGTCACTGCAAAAATATCCCAAACAACAAACTAAAACAATAAATGAGAAGGTCACTGAAAAAAAACAATCAGTAAAAACAAAACGAAAAGTCCAGCAATGCTACAACTTCCACTGAGTGACCTTCCAAACCTCTTGTATCACAGGCACATGGGATATATGCAAATGATTCTTATGAACATCAGGTGTTTCAGCTAATTGGCAATTCTGAATGTCCATCACTTGTTTCGTCATTTTAATGGACAATTTCATGCCAATAAAGCCAAACCCCACTAGATGTGGATATGCATATTTTGGCCTTGTTATGACCTCATCAGCACAGCACAAGCAGAGTGTTTGACTAACCATTAGAAACACAGGGCTGTTATACCCAGCTGATGTCCGTTATCATTAGGGTAACTGCAAAAATGTCCCAAACAACAAACTAAAATATATCCCACTATAAAATATATCCCAGTATAAACTATGCATATATCCCATGTGCCTCTGATTCAAGAGGTTTAGGAGGTCACTCAGTGGAAGTTCTAGCATTGCTGGACTTTTCATTTTGTTTTTACTGATTTTCTTTCTGTGACCTTCTTACTTATTGTTTTAGTTTGTTGTTTGGGATATTTTTGCAGTGACCCTAATGATAATGGACATCAGCTGGGTATAACAGCCCTGTGTTTCTAATGGTTAGTCAAACACTCTACTTGTGCTGACGAGATCAAAACAAAGCCAAAATATGCATATCAGCAGCTAGTGGGGTTTGGGTTTATTGGCCTGAAATTGCCCCATAACATGACAAAACAAATCATGGACATTCAGAATTACCAATTAGCTGAAACATCTGATGTTCATAAGGATCACTTGCATATATCCCATGTGCCTCTGATACAAGAGGTGTGGGAGGTCACTCAGTGGAAGTTCTAGTATTGCTGGACTTTTCATTTTGTTTTACTGATTGTTTTTTTTCAGTGACCTTCTTACCTATTGTTTTAGTTTGTTGTTTGGGATATTTTTGCAGTGACCCTAACAATAATGGGCATCAGCTGGGTATAACAGCCCTGTGTTTCTAATGGCTAGTCAAACACTCTGCTTGTGTTGTGTTGATGAGGTCATAACAAGGCTGAAATATACATATCCGCAGCTAGTGGGGTTTGGCTTTATTGGTCTGACATTTTCCAGTAAAATGATGAAACGAGTCATGGACATTCAGAATTGCAAATTAACTGAAACACTTGATGTTCATAAGGTTTATTTGCATATAGCTCATGTGCCTCTGATACAAGAGGTTTGGGAGGTCACTCAGTGAAAGTTCTATGATTGCTGGACTTTTTATTTTGTTTTTACTGATAGTTTTTTTCAGTGACCTTCTTACTTATTGTTTTAGTTTGTTGTTTGGGATATTTTTGCAGTGACCCTAATGATAATGGACATCAGCTGGGTATAACATCCCTGTGTTTCTGATGGTTAGTCAGACACTCTTCTTGTGCTATGTTGACGAGGTCATAACATGGCCAAAATATGTATATCCACAGCTAGTGGGGTTTGGCTTTATTGTCCTGAAATTGTCCAGTAAAACAATGAAACAAGTCATGGATATTTAGAATTGCCAATTGGCTGAAACACCTGATGTTCAAAAGGATCATTTGCATATATCCCATGTGCCAATGATACAAGAGGTTTGGGTGGTCACTCAGTGGAAGTTCTAGCATTGCCGGACTTTTCCTTTTGTTTTTACTGATTGTTTTTTTCAGTGACCTTCTTACTTATTGTTTTAGTTTAGCAAATGGAACATTTTGTTTCTTCTCCAGATGACATAGCTTGATGTATCTGTTTTATACAAAATGCACTGAGATCTGTATTCTGTTATCTAGCAGCAGCAGAATATGTTTTATAAATGTGTTTGGTTTTTACACTATTGCTTTGCTTTCACTATAATGTTGATGTAATTGTCAAGTGTATGTAGACTTGAAATGTCTTTAAAAACAGAAACAGATAACCACTTCTATCATTGACGGTCTGCATAGCTGACCTTTGCTGTGCTGCCGTTCTGGTTATTAATACTTTTATTTTAAAGTTTTGGCTTCATTGTCCTTGTCATTTTCTAAGGAAACACAAGCCCAGCATTTTAATTGCCCCAGTAACATTTAGCCTTGTCCTTATGCACCTCTTTAATTGCCTGCCTCTTTTTCTAGGGCATCAGAACTAACCTCAGTACTTACGATAAGCTGAACCTTCTTCTTCTCCTTTAATTTCTGTTGCAGTTAATTCTAACACTGGGCTGGCCTATTGTAGGCCTTCCTGCACAGATGTGCTTGCTTAAGGGAATATCTTCTGGAAAGTTCTATACCTAAGTTATTGTATCTGATATTGAGTCCTATCAATACTTTGCCATGAGTTCATTCAGTTTGCATGTATCATTTGCACTTTATCTGGGTTTTAACAGAAGACTTTTATATAGTCATATCATTCTAGCAAATCATTTTGCACATTTTGCTTGATTTGTTTTATTATTTTTTCTTACCCAATCATCCAAAATTGTGTTGACGGACAGCAGAAGTACAAACTTTCATTCACAGCTGCACCCCACCCTCATTACAGCTGATCTTCATCCTGGGGTTTCCACTCTCTCTCTCTCTCTCTCTCTCTGTGTCATCCATTGAATCAAACTCTGATAACTATTAACACAGATGTTACTATTAAGCAGTGAGCTATTTGGTGAATAGCTTCTCTTCGTGCCTTATCAAAATCTAGTTCCTGATAGCTGCTAGCCTCTGCCTCGTTCTCTTGCCCTTTGCTGTTATGGACAATGTTGGCTTTCCTACCTTTATATGCCACTTTGAGATCTTTACTTATTTTTATTACCATTATCTAAAAACATGTATTATTCTGATTTTCTGATAAAATAAGGTCTCCAAAAATACCCTCATAACATTGCTAATTAACCTCATGCCTACATTTCTAACTAATTTGTACTGTGTTCATTGTTGCAGTGGATTTATTGAATCCATTTGGAGAACCCATAACAAATGGTTATCGTTGGAAACAAATCATAATTCTTTGTACTACATGTAGAGTTTTACCTGATCTGATGTAGTACCAGCTTAACAAGTATGGGACTGCAAAGTGTGTAAGAGCTTTTAAAGCTGTTCACTTATTAGCAATGTACTTCACAACTTTCAACCACTTACCTGTAGTATTAGCAACAGTTAAAAATTGCCATGGAGAAAAGTCCCAATTCAGGTACTTTTTTCTACATTAATATTGACTTAGAAAAGAGAATAGGAGGGCATGAAACAGCATGTATTTTCCTGAAACAAAAAAGTGTGTAACTTTAATAACTACAATTATTTATTGACCCAATCCTACACATTTTCAAAGACTCACTGATTTTAGGGGGCAGACTAGCATTTACACATAAAATCAAATCAGGGACACTCTTGACAGTCAGGGACAGTGAGATATATGGTGAAATTTACTTCTGGATCCCATTTCTCTGACAGGATGATGGGTGTTACAGCTTTTAATTCTGTTAGTTGGTTCCCTATGCAGTTCTTTAGTGACTATACGGTGTGTGGGAGTGCAACA
The DNA here is from genome assembly GCF_019279795.1 of Protopterus annectens. Taxonomy (NCBI): domain Eukaryota; kingdom Metazoa; phylum Chordata; order Ceratodontiformes; family Protopteridae; genus Protopterus; species Protopterus annectens. The sequence goes on from NC_056736.1 coordinate 756,766,513, forward strand.
TTTGCTTACATATGACAACAAGGTTGATATGCAAAAATGTTGCTATAACAGGCATTTTGCAGTGAGTTTCTTTGTTATAACTGGCTTACTTTACTCTTAGCTTTGGAATATAATGTGTCCAGTCTGTATATTACACTTAACTTCATAAACAACAAATGAAACACTGCTCTGAAAGAAACATGAGAACCCAATCCCAAAAAATATTTTAGTTTTGAACCCAGCAGTAGGAACAGAGTTAAGGATGGTAATTATTGTTAATGACAATAATTAATTAACATATCTGACAAGTTCTGGAGTTGCGTCATTAACAGTTCTATATTTTGTGTTCTAGTACCATATTGATATACAAAAACTAAGTTATTGCAAACTGATGGGCAGTCATATTTCACCTTTGTATAATGGAAGATTAATTGGGCTTTGTGGAGTCCTCACCTCTGTCTACATAAACAGCTGTTACTTGAGGCCCTCCTAATGACCCTGTATCAGAGAAGTATCAGTGTGGCAGAGAGGGTCATTGTGTGTGTCCGGTCAGTGCACGTACTGAAGTACTTAATGCACAAGCTCAGCAGCAGAGATTGTGAATGAAGAGTCTCTCCAATCACTGGCGATTTATTAGCATTTTCTTGTGAAACACATTTTGGGGAAATACACAACAAATACCAATGAGACCAGTGAATGCGTGTGCAAGACCAACATCCATTTAACTAGCAGCAGGAATTAGTGACAAAGGGTGATAAGAAAGTTGTGGAGCGTCAAGGAAGTAAGACGAAAATCTCACAACACTCAAAGTGAGCAAGTAAAACACGTATAAAAAGTTGTCATCCTGGCACTGAGTGAATGCAGAACACTGAAACTGATTCTGAATAGCATGGCAGCCTATTTTGGGATAAATTATTTCTGTCTTTCCCTCTCTGGTGATTTGTAGAATTAGAATTCATCTACAGAATGTCTTTTGAACATATAAGGGAAGCACACACTGCTGCAAAAACTCAGTAAGCACATGAAAAACATGCATACGTCCCAATGAAGGAACTCTTGCCAAGAACACCAATGGAAAGCCAACCTCTGTGATGTAACAATAACTACTGCTTCAGCATGCCACTTGTGTGTAAAAAATGACTGTCACAAACATTTATATTATGCAATGGCTTATGCACTGTAGCTCTGGGAGGTAACTAACTATACTGAATTTGCAGTGTAGGTTTTCAATAATATGTATAATCGTACATTTTCCTTGCATACCCCCCGCTTCTCGAGAAGCCCCTACTTTGCGTGCTCTTAAGGAATCTGGTTCTTTGCGTTATACTCATGCTTATCTTATCTGTTAAACTGGTTGAATGATTAATCTAGATGGCCCATGACCCTCCGAACTGTGGTTTCTGACTACCCTATTTTAATTTGATTTTTGTTTGGCAATAATTATAAATTGCAAAAATTGCAATTAAAGGAATATAATGACCATAAAGCATTTTAAAAAAGTATAATACAGTGAATGTGTGTATATATATATATATATATATATATATATATATATATATGGGTATATGTTCCTTTATCGAATGTGCACTATATCGAAACCCGTTTACTCGAATACACATTGTTGAATGCACATACTATCGAAAGAACAAACGAATGAAGCTCACATTATCGAAAGTAGCCCTAGCGGATGTAGAAACACACCCCAGTGTAAATATAAACAACTGAAACTTTAAACAGCAAACATAAGTCCAGACAAGCAAATAACTACATCCTTTGTGCTCATACGTATAATTCCCGAAAGTAATGTATCACTACAATCTACATCTTCAACAAATGTGCGATCACTGTAACATACTGCAAATTAGAATACTGTTCCCTGTGAGTGAAAATCAAATTGAATTGCTGTTCACGGCGTACTAAACTCCTCTTCTTTGGAGAAGTAGGGCAAGCTGTACACATTCTCAATTGTAGTTCTTCAACACGATTATGTTCTCTGACAATGACATTCAGCACACTGTGGATATCTGACACATGCTTACCAGCTAAGCATCTAAAATGGCAATGCCAAGCCACAATAGCATTTTGGGTCCTTGGCAAACAGAAATAAATCATTAAGTACAGAAATATTCCAAAAGTGCACAGGGAATAAGGGAGGAAATCTTATTGTACTATGAGATCTAGATGAAAATGACCGTGGTTTACCCAGGACGTACCATTCAGTGAAGTATGTTAGCACTTCTCTACCTTCAGGTGGAAATGTACACTAAAATTCCTGGTACATTTCAATAACTTCACTCTCTGGTAAAAACACTAGAGCAACCAGTTTTTTTATACAAATTTGAAATGAGAGATCAGTGTTGTACAACGAACCAAGACCTACACTTTGGACTTTCCTCCATATATTCTTCCAAAAATGAAAGAGACATCCTTTACATATCACATTACTAACATTTCTCCGTATGTTCTTTATAGTGGCAACTTCAAAATCACAAAGCAAGTAATGTACATCACATGTTAATTCATGCTCTTCTATCAAAGCAAATAGACAGTGCCACATATAATTGTAGCATTTAAAACTCTTTCTTGACATTAAACAAAATACTAAAGGAACATTCTTTTTGTAAACTCCATACTGAATTGAGGTATGAATTGTGTATAATTGACGGCACAGAGTTTCTCTAAGAAAGTATGTTCTGTCCATTAACCACATTTCAGACTTCGTGAGATCCTTCAAATTACTTTTAGTGGTAAATACAAGCACAGTGGTTTTGTTGGTTTTATCCTTCATTATTTTGTAAATAAATGACCCTTCTTTCAGTTTGTAATTCGTGACATCTACATTCAATAAAGTTAGACCTACTTTAGTGGGTTTACCTTTACATTTCAAGCGAGCTCTTCTAACTTGTTGTACACGCGCACATCTCCTAGGCAGACTAGGCGTGTATTCCAGAGAACTAGACGCAATTGCATCATCAGCTATGATGCAAGGGGAATCTCAGGACAAAGTGGCTCTCTGTTTCAAATTTGAACAGAATGCATACGTCTCATTTTGTGCAGGATCCCCTTTGTGATCATGTTCGACTGACTTTAACAGCTCCTCTCCTGAAGTTACACATACTGTTATAGCTCGACCCTTGCATTTCTCTGCAGTTTTTGCATACTGTTATAGCTCGACCCTTGCATTTCTCTGCAGTTTTTGCATACTGTTATAGCTCGACCCTTGCATTTCTCTGCAGTTTTTGCATACTGTTATAGCTCGACCCTTGCATTTCTCTGCAGGTTTTGCATACTGTTATAGCTCGGCCCTTGCATTTCTCTGCAGTTTTTGCATACTGTTATAGCTCGACCCTTGCATTTCTCTGCAGGTTTTGCATACTGTTATAGCTCGACCCTTGCATTTCTCTGCAGTTTTTGCATACTGTTATAGCTCGACCCTTGCATTTCTCTGCAGTTTTTGCATACTGTTATAGCTCGACCCTTGCATTTCTCTGCAGGTTTTGCATACTGTTATAGCTCGACCCTTGCATTTCTCTGCAGTTTTTGCATACTGTTATAGCTTGACCCTTGCATTTCTCTGCAGTTTTTGCATACTGTTATAGCTTGACCCTTGCATTTCTCTGCAGTTTTTGCATACTGTTATAGCTCGACCCTTGCATTTCTCTGCAGTTTTTGCATACTGTTATAGCTCGACCCTTGCATTTCTCTGCAGTTTTTGCATACTGTTATAGCTCGACCCTTGCATTTCTCTGCAGGTTTTGCATACTGTTATAGCTTTACCCTTGCATTTCTCTGCAGTTTTTGCATACTGTTATAGCTCGACCCTTGCATTTCTCTGCAGTTTTTGCATACTGTTATAGCTCGACCCTTGCATTTCTCTGCAGGTTTTGCATACTGTTATAGCTCGACCCTTGCATTTCTCTGCAGGTTTTGCATACTGTTATAGCTCGACCATTGCATTTCTCTGCAGGTTTTGCATACTGTTATAGCTCGACCCTTGCATTTCTCTGCAGGTTTTTCATACTGTTATAGCTCGACCCTTGCATTTCTCTGCAGTTTTTGCATATTGTTGTAGCTCGACCCTTGCATTTCTCTGCAGTTTTTGCATACTGTTATAGCTCGACCCTTGCATTTCTCTGCAGTTTTTGCATACTGTTATAGCTCGACCCTTGCATTTCTCTGCAGTTTTTGCATACTGTTATAGCTCGACCCTTGCATTTCTCTGCAGTTTTTGCATACTGTTATAGCTCGACCCTTGCATTTCTCTGCAGTTTTTGCATACTGTTATAGTTTGACCCTTGCATTTCTCTGCAGTTTTTGCATACAACACCAGTAGTTCTTCACTTTTATGGATTTTTCTAAATTATAGCTGTAGCCATACAACACTAAAATCTTTTTACCTGTCTGAGGTAATATTGTCTCATACACTTGGCCAAGTACTCCTGGGGACAATGTCTCTACATCAGCCATTTTGACATTGGGTATGAAGTACACCATCTTCATTTTCAAGTACTTTATATAGTCCTGCAAACTTTATGATAGGACAGCAAGTGTGTCAATCATTTAAGTTTCATTGCTATGTTCTTTCGATGGTGTGTGCCTTCGACATTGTGTGCTCGAGTAAACGGATTTCGATATAGTGCACATTTGATCATTTGATAAAGGAACATAGACCCACATATATATATATATATATATATATATATATAAATATATATATACATATATATATATATATATACATGTATATATATATATATATATATATATATATATATATATATATATAGATATGGATTCACTTTATATGCTCGAAATCTCAGATTTCAGAATCTCGAGCCCATAAAGTGGAAAATCCAAATACCCGAAACAACAAAACCGCGAAAGCATAAATTCTGAAAGCACAAAACCATGAAATTCAAACTCCCAACACTTTAAAATACTAAGACAACATACATGTACACAACTAAACAAGTGCATACACCTACCCTTATTATATGCAGTGGGGCAAGCCCCCTGCGCCCCCCACACCCCCCTACTTAAATACTCTAACTCCAAGGTTGCACTACATACACACACACACGAAACACAACCACACAAACTACATTCCTCTTGCACACACATATCACAGTAACAACAAACACTAACACACACTACAGGCCCTACACAGCACCCTTAAACATAAACACTTACCTGAATCCATGAACACAGCGCAACACTAGAACTGCTAATTCAAAATCTCCCCCATTCGAGATTTTGAATTTCTCAGTTCTGGGGTTGCGATCTTCCAATCCTTCCACTTTATGAGCTCAAGATTCTGAAATTCGAGATTTCAGTATTTCGAGCTTATAAAGTGCTCATATATATATATATATATATATATATATATATATATATATATATATAAATATATAAATATATATAAATATAAATATATATAAATATATAAATATATATATCAGTAGACAGTATTTTCTTGTCAAGTGACTTAATGGGAGCTGTTTTTTTTTCAGACTGAAATGAGCAATTTATTCTGTTATCATCACATTACTTCTTAATTACCTAAAGTAACGTTTGTTGTTAATACATTAACTTGGTTTAATGACTACTAATGGAAGAGGCTTATCTCCATTCTGCACTTCTCTGCTTTCTCACACAATACCATTCTTCAGTCCAGTGACTCATAAGGATCTGTTCTCCTTCGCCCCTTTTCTGTTTTTACTCTTTAATAACAAACTATATGATTAAGTTTCTGTCCATGAAACTCTACTTTATATAGATGACTGCTTCCTCTTAACTTCAAAAATTGTCTTCAGAACTATCTCCTTGAACTCAACCATTGGTTTTACAGACAAAACTTTTGGTTGTTTCTGAAAAAAATCAACAGTATGATCATACCTCTCAATGTCATAGAGCAAGAAATCTGGAAAAAGCCATCAATAATAGGGGGACGAAGACCCAAAAATAGGGGCACTTTTTAAATATTGCTCTTACAAACTTAGAAAACTGATAACATAATAGATTTTGCATTAGCATGAATTCTTTGAAGGGCATTAAGTCTGAAACTCAAATGTCTGTCATTATTTTCTGACTTCACCCCTCAATGATTTGTCAGTGATCTGCCAGAAAACCACAATTTCATGAGAAACAGACCAAAAATATGAGAGAAAAAATCTCAACATTCTGTTAAAATCTGTACAGTTAAGAGGCATGATATGATATTTGGGGCTACTCAAAGGCTTTCTAAAGCTCAGTCCTTACAGTACCAAGACCCTTGAGGCCAGCCTTTCTCTAGCACTGTCTCTTTAAATACCTGGACATTATGGACATTATACGTTAGCCTTCCCTCAGTCTCTGCTTCCATGTACATTTCCTATCCTACAAAGTTTTTTCTCAGCTTAAATATAACTGTTTATTAGCCTGTGTATACCTGAAACCTGACACATAATGGCAATACTAGAACACAAATCTGACTTCTTGCTTTAAAAAACTTCAAGAATACAGATCTTCTCCAGAAAGACTTAAATAATATCTACCAGTTAATTAGCCTCGCTGATTAGCGCCTGCGTTTTTATCTTCTCCTCTCCTCTGCCAGAACCCTAATGACCACAAAGTATGCCTTGCTGGGATTTTGTGCAACCATATAAGGTGCTGATTTTCGTATCTTGGAGCTTCACCTATAAGCCTGCTGCTTTTATTTGGAGTAATTTATAGGAACTTTGTATCAGAAATGGAGGTGGCAAGACTCAATGAGTGTACGTATTCTAAAGCTGGAATAAGCACTCCCTCACTCCAGCATTATTGTTTCTTTTTAGTCAAGCAATTTAATGTTGCATGGCAGCACTGCAAACACTCAGGTCTCAACGGCTTGAATTCCCAGGAACTCGGCCATCCTGTGGCTTGTGTAGGCTGGTGCTCCTGCTTCAACATGAATACGAGTTCAGGTAAGCAGCTGTGGACAGGAACTGGCAGGGGGATTTGAGGGTTGGAAACTGTCAGGGGGATTTTAGGGTTAAGGACTGGCAGGGGGATTTTAGGGTTAGGGACTGGCAGGGGGATTTTAGGGTTAGGGACTGGCAGGGGGATTTTAAGGTCAGGGACTGGCAGGAGGATTTTAGGGTTAGAGAGTGGGAAGGGAGTTTTACAGATCAGGAGAGAAGTTTTAGGGTACAGGCATGATCAGGGAATTTAGGCTTAGGGAGAGAAGGTTGGAATTTTAGCTTTTGGGAATACTTTACAATTAGGAAGGGACATGGACAGGAACCTTGTCTATGGAGACCTGGACGTGGATGACCTCCAGGGCATAATCCTGTTTAACCAAACTGCAGTTGTATTTGTTGATAATGTAAATTGAGACACCTTCACCTTTATCTCCTGTCTGTGCTTCTGTTGGTCTAAATGTGTGGAAGGCACTGTAGCCTTGCACTGCCAGAGTACTTTCTTAGCTTTAAACCAGGCCTTAGTAACAACACAGATGTCTACATTCTTCGGAGTGAGGAGAGCTTGTAAGGTGTGGAGTTTCTTGTTTAGGCTCCTAGCAGTGACTATTGGCACCTTAAGGTTGCTTTGAGTTTTTTAAATGAATGAATAAAAACAAATTGATTAATTTACTTATTAGTCATAGGTAAAGTTTTACTAAACCTACTCCCTTTAACTTTTTTTTTTTAGATTGTTACTAAGCTAACAACCCAGGAGGCCTTTCTAAACCTATCCAAGTTTTCCCAAAAGAATAATGATGTCCTGTATCCAAATAGAATATTAAGGGCCAGGCATTTATAAGCTACCCCTGTCCATAACAGACATGTGTGCCAGGCACGGTGTAAATGTCCTATTCCTCATCCACTTGTGTAGGTTTTACTTAAACTGCGTAACAGACAAACTCAGCTTTACATAAATGGGAAGCCTGTTCCATAGGAGCAGCAGTCTCTGGGACACATATCTGTCTCTCCAGCTTGTTCTGTTTAAGTCACAGACATAATTCAGGTCCCTAGACCTTCTATTTCTCTTTGACTTACAAATAAGTAATAGATTCATAAATGTGGAGTTTGAAGATGCCTTGTAAGCCAGGCATAGATCACCCTTCAGCAATCTATAGGAGACTGAGTAGAAGGAAAGAGCTTCAAGGTGCTCTGCATAAGACAGGTTTTTTATGCTATATATTCTTTTTGTAAGGAACCAATGAGGTTGCTTTAGTTGCTGCATATGCCTGGTCAGGTAGATACCAAAGGAAGCATCATGCTCTATGCTTGGTCTGATAAGGGCAGAGTACAATGGGATAATGACCTCTTTGGGCAAAGATGCCATGTCCTTACTTATGAGGTCTGCAACATAAAAAAATTTCCTCACCACTGTGGCCATGTGGTGGTCGAAGGTAAGGCTACTGTCTGAGTGTGTACTCAGATTCCAGACCACTGGATCAAATCTCAGGAGCATATCATCAACATGGTATTTAGTTAGGATGGTTGATTTCCCAAAGGGTACAATTTTGTATTTCTTAGCATTGAGATTAAAACCATAGCTTTGGTACTATTTGTTAGTCAGAAATAGACCTTCTTGAAGAATGTCAGTGTCTGCAGGGGTGTTGATGATAACCCCCAGCTTGCAATCATCTGCCAACTTTGTCAGCCATAAACCTTCAACATTTGCTTCCATTTCAGAGAAATATATGCCAAAAGGAGCAGGCCCAGTATGGAGTCCTGGGCGACTCTGCTAGTGACTAACCTCCTGGTGGAGGTGGCCTCACTCCTGCATCCTATCAGTGAGCCATCCGGCTATCCAGTGGGTGATAAAAGGGTTTATACCTAAATTAGTGAGCTTGTCTATAATGCCTGCTATTTTATCAAAAGCCTTGGCCAGGTTGAGGTAAGTCGTGTTCACAGTCTTACTTCATCCAGCTCTTTGGTGACCCTCTCAGAAATGTCTGCCAGATTTAATAGGCATGACGTTCCTTTGACAAAGCTGAACTGTTATGGATCCAGCAGTTGTATGGTATTTATGTCTTCATTTATCATGTCCATGATGATTCTTCCATGGCCTTACATATGAGGTTGGTAACACTTTTGGGCCTCTAGTTCCCAGGATCAGTGGTTGGCCCTCCTTTGTGCAGGGAAATGACTGTACCCATCTTCCATGCCTTGAGCACAAAACCTGCCTAAAGGCTCCAGCTGAAAAGTGATTCAAGTAGACCAGAGAAGTCATGTTTCATACTATTTATTAAATGTCCCGGGATGTTATTGAGGGGCATTGATGCAGTATTTTTGGCCTTGGAAGGTGCATTGATGATCTGTTCCCTAGTAATGGCTGAGGGGATTTTGGTATATGGTATTTCCTTTGGACTATCAGGGGGAGTGGGGGGGGGGGGGTTGAGCTGAACCTATCAGCCAAAAGATTGGCAATGGCCTCTGATTCAATGTGGGTGATCCCATTTACAATAGGTTCTGTGCATTGTTGTGCATTTCTTCTGAGGTTATGGACATTGCTGTAGAAATCTTTGTGGTTGTCCTTTGCCTGAAAATTTATTTTTTCTTCAAATTTAACCTTTGCAGTATTAATTAACCATCTTAGCTCTCTGTTTAGATTGGTCAGAGGGCTTTTAGTATGTATGGCTTTGTTCCTACTATGCAACACAATATTTTTTTCTTCTGTTGTATAACCAATTAATACTGTGCTTCCACCAGTGTGGCTTGTCTTTTTAGTTTGTCCTATTCTTAATCCAAGTGGGCACAGCTCACTCTATACAGCTATGCTATCAATATGACTGTACAGGGATTTTGTAAATAACTCGGCATATGCTATGAAGTTTACTGGGTTTGGGGTTGCTTGGAATTTAGCCAAGGTGTTGCTTAGTAGAGAGAGAAGTTAGCCTTGGAATAGTTTCTAAAGGTTTATGGTTTTGCTGGATCCCCTGATTTAGTTTTTATTTCAAGCAATACTGCCTTATGGAAAGATCTGATGAGAAAAGAATATTGCCCCCCTACCATATTCATGAGTACAAGGTCAAGGAAGTTTGTACCCCTGGTAGGAGAATGGAATAACTGTTCCAGGATGTTGGAGCTAATGTAGTTTAAGAATCACTGGGCTTGTGCATTAAAAGTGGTGTAGGATTCCCAATCTATAGAGGGGTAGTTAAGATCCCCCATGAATATCGGGTCTATATTATATCATTGAACCCTTAAAAAAGCGAACAATGAATAATCAAACCCATGTAAGCGAAAGCTTACAATCTCGAAAGCTCAGAACAGCGATTTTTTTTCCAAGGGAAAAAAAATTCCTGTTCCAAAAAAAAAACAAACTTGAAATAATACATAAAGTGGTGGGCTTTACAACCCCCAACCCCCCTACTTAAATATACCAACTCCAAGATCACACTACAGTGCTGAAAGCGGCAAAGTAAAGGAAGCGGCCATGCAAATTCTTTCCTGGGAAAGAATTCACTTAAAAGCCACTTCACTATTTTGCCTTTTCGTTGTTTTTAGTTCGACCAAGACGCATTTGATATAATGCGTCTTCAGTCATCTAATAGGAACCCTGAATATCAGTATTGGGTTGAATGGTGAGGGACACTAGTACCCTAAGATAGGTAGTACAAGTTTCCAAGGACATGTAAGACTCATAGGTTTTTAAGGATATGGTACGACACCCTGTTTATGGCAAGTTGCACATGTGCAAGTTCCAGTGGGTCATACACTTTAACTAGTTTGGATGTCGGGTTGTTTTTAATACAGACTGAGACTCCTCTACCCTTAGTACCCTCCTGTGCAGTAGCTGGTCTAAAGGGGTGTGAAAGGCATTATAACCTTACACTGCTGCAGTACTGTCTATGACTTTAAACCATGTCTCCATTACTACACTCATATCTACACTCTTCAGGGAGAGAAAGGCTTACAGGGAGTGGAGTTTCTTGTTAAGACTTCTGGCATTAAGCAATACCACCTTCAGATATTCCTTCAAAGGTTTAGTTAAGTCAGTAGGTTTATCAATTTGGCATTGCCTAAAAGAAAGGACTATGGGGGTAGAAAAAGGTCTTTGCTAATATCCGAAAGCCTGCAAGGGATTAGTGCAGACCATCTCTACCAAAGCAGTATGGTCTGCCAACAATGTCCTCCCAGGACATCAAATATTCTACCCCCTTGGACTGACATGAGAACCTAAGCTAATTGTTCAAACCTATCATTTTCTGTTGGTAACGTGGCATCATCTTTGCAGAAGATAGTATGCTGCTCACTGCTAGGCTCATACCTGCCTGAGACATGTAATCTGTGAGTTCAGTTATGTCTTGCTCCACATAGTCAAGGGAGGTATGTCTCAGTTCATTAAATCCCACATGGACTATGACAGAGTCATAGTGGTACCTGTGGTTCAATTACCTGAGTGCCTGTGTGACTTGGATCATAGCTCTGAAAAAACAGCTAACCATGACTGTCTCCTTACTCAGTCTAGTGAGGGAGACATTGGTGAGTCTCACTAAAGAATCACCAATGACCAGGAAATTTGGCTGTGTGCTGCTTTGCCTTAAGGGCTTAGCAGTAGATGCATTGGATACACTGTTACTAGTGTAGCTGTGGGTGGTGTTTTAACAGAGTTTTTAAATGATGGCCGAGGACCCTTTCTTTGATTGTACTGTGCTATAGGTCTTAGTGTTTTAGGAAGGTTACTGTAAATGCCTCAGCATAAGTAGTTTTATGTGTTGGTTCCTTACCCTGTGCAGTAGATGTGGTGCAAGTTTTGGTTGTATGAGAGAGTTTTACCTCCAGTGTTAAAGGGTATTTACACCTCTCACATACTTTATCTGTTTTATTAAGAATAAGTGGGCAGTCAGTGTGCATAAAGCAATTGCTGCAAAGCCTCAGAATACTCATCTCAACCAGACTGGCCACAGACAGAGAGTCAGGAAATGCATATCTATGACTACTAATCTACTATGGAGGAGTGAGGGAAATTTAAATAGTGAATAAATCAATCAGACAATGAACTGAATAAGCAATGTTCAGTTATGTGCAGACTAGATGCTCTAGTAGTTAAAAAAGTCTGTCTAGACAGTAATGCCACAAGAGTGTAGAGCACAAAACTTAATAATAAAAAATAACTGGTTTGGAGCCCAAGTGCTTAAACTAGAACTAAGGCACTTAGAATAACAGACACAATAAGCCTTCAATCAGAAATTTACAGCTCCAAAGGCTGTAGGCTGCCATCTCCTGCCACAAGAGTATAGACCACAAACCTTCCTAATGTAAAATAACTGGTTTGGAGCCAAGTGCTTAAATCAGAACAAAGACACTTAGCCACAATAAGACTTCCCCAGCAATTCCCAGCTCAGAAGGGTGGAGGCTACCCTCTCTTCCAATAAGAGTGTAGACCATAAACCTTCTTAATGAAAAATAACTGGTTTTGAGCTCAAGCATTTACACCAGAACTAAGAAAGTTTTCAAATAACAGACACAATAAGCCTTCAACCCGCAATTCCCAGCTCAGAAGGGTGTTGGCTATTTTCTCCTACCATGAGAGCATAGACCACCAACCTTCCTAATGTAATATAACTGATTTGGACCTGAAGTGCTTAAATCAGAACAAAGACACTTAAAATGACAGGCACAATAAGCTTTCATCAGCAATAACCAGCTCAGAAGGGTGGAGGCTACACTCTTCTGCCACAAGAGTGCAGACTACAAACCTTCTTAAAGTAAAATAACTGGCCTGGAGCCCAAGCACTTAAAGCAGAATAACAGACACACTGCTAGTACTACTACTACTACTACTACTACTACTACTACTACTAATAATAATAATAATAATAGAGGAATTCCCACCTCAGAAAGGTGTAGGCTATTTGGTTTTGAGAGTCACAGTTTGCATAAAATGTATTTACTTATTGTAAGCTAAGGGGTGTAACTGTATTAAGATATTGCCATAAACCTTCTTTGTCTGGTTTCTAAGATTTATGCCTTCAGTGAATGGGGGCGGATGCACCCCTGCCCCCTAGTCCTGCCCAGTTTTTTAAAAGGATGGGATATTAATAGGGTTTTCAGTCCTCCCCAACTAATGGTTTCCAAGAGTCTTCCATACCTCTAAAGCAAAAAGCAAAGAATATTAACTGAGACCTGTTTATTTATTTGAAGGAACAGATGATAATATAACATCAGCGTTGTGATTACTACAATGTGGGTGGTGATAGTAAAACATTGCCAAGTCCTGATATTTGCTGAAAACTGACAGTTCTCCATTCATTTTCAGCCATGGTTATATGTGACTGAACAGGATGAAGGAAATATGTTGCCTTTGTGGAAACTTTTAATTGCAAAATGTGAAATAAGCCCAAAGATAAATATAAAAGACAAGACCTGTTGGTCATATCTCTTTCCTCCAGAGATTGCTAAAAGTGTTGGAGGTGGCTTCCAGGAAAAACACTAAACCTGGCAAAGAGCAAAACATTGTTGATACTATTACTGCATTGCTAGCACCATGGAATCAATTGTTGATAGCCTATGGACAGAAGGTAAACAAAACATGCTTTAAGAAATGCACTGCACTGGTCACTGAAAAATGATTTCAGGTCCCACTAGCTAAAACCAAGATCTGAAATTGTCAGCATGTGACAGCAGTTAAAAACATGCATGCCAATCAAATGCAATTCTGAAATGCTGTAGGTGACATGATTAATTCTTAACTATCACAGAGATGAACAAAGCTTACACATATCTTCATGTTTTCCTGTGACTGCTTGTTAGAGTAAAATGTTATATAATTCAGTCATGCATCATCTCCATTCTTGTGAGTTAGCTAATAAAACTGTATACGGTCTGTAGGTTACAAAGGTAAGTGTACTTCCACAGAAATACTAAATATCTTTCATAAACTGATATGCTCTGCAGTATACACAACTGAATGCCAAGTACACTCCAAACATGTAGCAGAATTTAGCATTGCCATACCTAACTAATTTGTTCCATGGTGCAATACATACATCATAACTCTCACCTTCCTTAGTCTAGCACCTGGAATGGCATCAAAATATTAGTGAATGTCAGGAATACTTTAAATATTGATATTATATATTGAGAAAGTTGACAGAATGCAGTCATTTCTATTAATGTAATGATTTTTATTAATATGCATTTAATTAGAAGTTGATACCTGTAATGTAAGGTAATTATCAAACCAAAGAGTAAAAAAAGTACACAGACACACCAATTAGTAAAAACTACAAGAAAAACCTAGCCAAACTAGAGTTTTCACTCTGTGATACCTTAAACCTCCTGTAATAGAAGCCCATGGGATACATGCAAATGACACCTTAAGGTAATGAAGTATTTCAGCTAAATGGCTTCTGAATGTCAACGACTTTCATGTTTTCTTTTAAGTCCTTATGGATACATGCAAGTCAAAGAAGCCAAACTCCACTAGCTGTGGACATGCATATTTCAGCCTTCTTATAACTTCATCAGCACAGCATAAGTGGACTGTTTGGCTATACTTTAGAAACACAGGGTTTTTACATCCAGCTGATGTCCATAGCCATTAAAGTATCTGCTAAATATCTCAACTAACATCCAAACCAAAAAGTAAAAAGTCACTCGGACAAACCAATTAGTAAAGACTACAAGAGAAACCTAGCCAAGCTGGAGGTTTTACTGTGTGATACCTTAAGCCTCCTGTAATGGAGGTGAATGGGATATATGCAAATTAAACTTAAGGACATAAAGTGTTTCAGCTATATAGCTGCTGAATGAAAGTGGCTTTTTACTTTTTTGTTTTAAGTGTTCATGGACACATTCTCACCAATAAAGCCAAACCCCACTAGCTGTCACCATACATGTTTCAGCCTTCTTATGACCACAGCAGTAAAGCATAAGTGGACTGTTTAGCTCTAGCTTAGAAACATGAGATCTTTACACCCAACTGATGTCCAAAACCATTAAGGTTTCTGCTAAATATCCAAATTAACATACAATTGAAAGCATGAAAAGATCACACAAACAAACCAATCAACGAAAAGGTCATACAGACAAACCAATCAATGAAAAGGTCACACAGACAAATCAATTAGTAAAAACTGCAAGAAAAAATAGAAAAGTTAGAGTTTTCACTGTGTGATACCTTAAACCTCCAGTAATAGAGGCCAATGGGATATATGCAGATGACCCCTTAAGGACATCAAGTGCTTCAACTATATGGCTTCTGAATGTCCATGGGCCTGATCCACCTCTGCCTCTACAGAAGGTAGCCAGCATGGACATGGAAAGCTAAAGTCATGGTGATACAGCATCAGCACTTCTGCAGGGACATCAGGTGTAGATTGCCAGGGTAGGGCATGCCCAAGCTCATGTACTCATGCAGATGGCATGTCTGATAGTAGACATCAGTCACAGACAAGCAACACACCTACATCTGTCCATGGCCATGTTACTATCCATGAAACTCCTGTAGAGGCAGCTTCAATGGGCAGGGGTACACACAGGGTGCCCACTCATCTTCTATGCATGTCCTGGACCTGTCCATTAGATATAATCACATTACAGTAACTACTGTAAGGCTGTGTCCCAGCATATCCACATGGACAGCACTGCAGCACTTAGTGCCTCACAGATGGACAGTGACTGTGGCCCCTCTCAATGCATTCTATAGTTATTCCGTCCATACTCACCTTGGGCACACACAGATACACACAGACACATACAGATGCATACAGACACACAAACACAGACACACATTCACACACACACACACACACACACACACACACACACACACACACACACACACACACACACACACACACACACACACACACACACACACACACACACACACATGGATGTGCACAATGCACTCCAATGTTTTCATTTGCTATGGCACCCAGACATTTTCCTGTGGAAGTCTCTGTACACCTTTGCTCCCCATGATGATAACTGTGTCTTGCCCTTTGTATTTTGTTACTTGGGTCCCTATGTCTAATACACAGTGTGGCCTGTTTATGTCTTGCTAAGCACTGCCTTGTATTGGGTTTGCAGGGTCCCTATGTCTAATACACAGTGTTACCTGTTTATGTTTGGCTAAGCACTGCCTCGTGTTGAGTTTGCAGGGTCCCTATGTCTAATACACACTGTGGCCTGTTTACACCTGGTTAAGCACTGCCTCATCTTGGGTTTGCAGGGTCCATATGTCTAATACACAGTGTGACCTGTTTATGTTTGGCTAAACACTGCCTTGTATTGGGTTTGCAGGGTCCCTATGTCTAATACACAGTTTTACTTGATAAGCTGCGGTGGTGGTGCTGTGGAGCGTTGTTGCCTCACAGTAAGACGTTGTCCTGTTCAATTCTCAGCTAAAGCATCTTCTGTGTGGAGACATACGTGAATGGGCGTACCTTCGTTGAAGGTTGTGCGTCAGGCCTGGCAAGCCGGTACGTAAAAAAATCTACTGCCAATCATTAGCAGACCGGAGTTCCGCTGTGGTGACCCCTAACTGGGAAAAGCCGAAAGATACAGCAACAACAACCTGTTTATGTTTGGCTAAGTACTGCCTCATGTTGTGTTTGCAGGGTCCCTATGTCTAATACACACTGTGGCCTGTTTACATCTGGTTAAGCACTGCCTCATGTTGGGTTTGCAGGGTCCATATGTCTAATACACAGTGTGACCTGTTTATGCTTGGCTAAGCACTGCCTCAGGTTGGGTTTGCAGGGTCCATATGTCTAATACACATTGTGGCCTGCTTATGTCCAGCTAAGCACTGCCTCATACTGGGTTTGCTTGTACCACTTTTACTGAAGTGTATGGTTTACTGTGGGTAAAGGCTATGTGCCAGTTGCTGTCTGTTTGTCAGTGCCACTGCATACTGTGCTCATCTCTCTCTGGTACGTTCATCCCCTGCTGCTGGGTCCTTCACCAGGACCATCTCTCCCTCACCCTCTGCTGCTTGGAGTGCAGGGAGAAGCTCATCCTACACATAACACTGTGTCCAGTCTGACTGGGCTGTGATAGTCGCTTTTCAGCAAATGCCCAGTGAGAAAAGTGCCCCTTACAAAATAAGCAGCTGTATACAGCTGAGAAAAATGTAAAGCTTAAAGTTACAATATGGATATATAGCAAGTGAAAGGCAACTATATCAGAGAAAGTCTACTTTCAGTAAATTATAGAGTCATCACGTATTAGCACACAACAAACTGGCATATACACTCAGGTTCAATCATAATTTTACATGTATGAATAGGAGAAATATGAGAGAAGTGGTTTGGGAGATAAGAGCAGAGAGCAGGCGGGAGGTGAATATGTGAGTAGTACGTATATTTGATAACTGATATAGAGATAAAATATGCTGTAGTGAAGCTGATATTACATACAGAAGGTAATGACAAATGATCAAAGAGTGAGTACAGACAGTAGGAGTGGCAGAAAGGGCAATGAGGTAGAAGACAGTGGGAAGTTTACATTGGGTTTTGAGGTATATACTGACCATGTAGGTAATGTAGGTGTGTAAAGGCTGAAGTAATCTAGTTTTTGAGGTATATACTGACCATGTAGGTAATGTAGGTGTGTGAAGGCTGAAGTAATCTGGTTTTTGAGGTATATACTGACCATGTAGGTAATGTAGGTGTGTGAAGGCTGAAGTAGTCTGGTTTTTGAGGTATATACTGACCATGTAGGTAATGTAGGTGTGTAAAGGCTGAAGTAATCTGGTTTTTGAGGTATATACTGACCATGTAGGTAATGTAGGTGTGTGAAGGCTGAAGTAATCTGGTTTTTGAGGTATATACTGACCATGTAGGTAATGTAGGTGTGTGAAGGCTGAAGTAATCTGGTTTTTGAGGTATATACTGACCATGTAGGTAATGTAGGTGTGTGAAGGCTGAAGTAATCTGGTTTTGAGGTATATACTGACCATGTAGGTAATGTAGGTGTGTGAAGGCTGAAGTAATCTGGTTTTTGAGGTATATACTGACCATGTAGGTAATGTAGGTGTGTGAAGGCTGAAGTAATCTGGTTTTGAGGTATATACTGACCATGTAGGTAATGTAGGTGTGTGAAGGCTGAAGTAATCTGGTTTTTGAGGTATATACTGACCATGTAGGTAATGTAGGTGTGTGAAGGCTGAAGTAATCTGGTTTTTGAGGTATATACTGACCATGTAGGTAATGTAGGTGTGTGAAGGCTGAAGTAATCTAGTTTGGGAAGGTGCAAGAGCAGAGCTGAGTGTTTTTAAAATGTTGTCGTAGCAACATAGCAAGGTTTGGAATCTGAATAGGATGGTTTGTTGTCTGATGGTTGGAAGGATAGAATTCCAGATTCTGAGGACATAATTTGAGTACAAGGACAGACCACTAGATCTGTGAGTATTTAGTTATGTTTAGTAGATACTTGTCCATGCTGCGCAGTGATCACACAGGGGTGTATGGTTTCATTAAGCCTTGGACTGCAGAACAGTTTTGATATCCATAGATTATATTATGAACAATTCCTACCTGGATGACAGAGAGAGAGATACTGTAGAAGTTCTAGCGCACCTAACTAATTTAAGGCTAGGTAGTGGTAAGATTTTGCAGATTGGTTACTGGTAAATTTAGCAGTCTGTGAAAATAGTCAAAACCCTGTTTGGTGACCCTTATTATTATTCCCCTAAACAGGGAATTGGGTAAAATCTGGGCAAAACTGGCTAGGCTTCTAACAGCCCTTGAGTGGTTAGCCTAATTATCTACTATGAACCTATGAACATATAAGACTTTTATTAGCTATCGT
>NC_056736.1:756790219-756834551 GCF_019279795.1 Protopterus annectens
CTTTGACACTTTAAGGCATAGGATTAAGGCTTTGAGCTGCTAACAGTCTTCATTCTGTAGTCCCAGGTTTGATTCCCTCATTCTCAGATTGCCTACTGAACGAGTAGAGGACTACGTCACCTACCCAGCATGGGCCTCAATCGTAAAAAAAGAAAAACAATCACAGATTAAACGTTCTATGACGACCCTTATTATTCCCAAGGACCTACAGTTTCTTATCAATACTTAGAGAAGAATTTTAAAAATGTGCCTTAAAAACATTGTTATGATATACCATGAAAAAGTGAGTAGCCGATGTCTGGATGAAAGTAGAACGTTGTTGGCGTCATCTTGTGCACTTTCATGCGCTGACTACTGGATACTTGCACTGCCTGTTGCTGTTTTCATATCCTAGAAATATTAAGCACTGCTTACAGAGATATACAGCCATAACTAGAACCCTACAATCCAGCAACGTCTTTTGTCATTGTTAAGTACAAGCAGGAAATGGATAATTCGTTGAAAATATCAGCTTCCAGGAATAGCAATGTGAGAGTAAAGTTCAATTATTTCCATAGTCTCTACACGGTGGGTCTAACTCCAGTTTATACACACTCACTGACAAAGTACACTAACCATGAGGTAATTAAAACAAGGGGGAAGTTAGATTTAATTTTAGATGCAAAAAGGATTTTAATCAATCTAAGTAATTCAGCTTCAAACAGCTGGATTGCAATGAGAAGCAGTGTCATTCTCAGTGTTGAGCTCTGTACCTCCTTGATGGGAGGTCAGAGCAAATCAGGATAGCAACTAATCTGCTCTTCCCAACAACAGTAGCTTTGTACTTGTTTTACAGACGCAGAGGGTCAGAGTTTAATGATAAATGAGTTCACATTCCTTAGATATAGATAGATAGATAGATAGTTACTCACCATGCTCTCTGCTGGCAAAACTAAAACATACAAAAGTTTCCCATGAATCTATTTTCTGGTCTCAGCACTAAACATAGACTGACTACTGTAGTCAGGAGTGTTATATTTGGAGTTAGCAAGTTATGTGCTGTTTTCCAAAATGTTGTGGGTGGGCCAAAAACAAGCCTGAGTGGAGCATTGCTGTCATTACAGAGAACATTAATCTGCATGACAGGTTTGTATCATAGCAATGAAGTATGCAGTAATGCTCTCTTTCTAGTGTGAACAAATTAATACTACCTGATTCTGGACTTTACATGTCTTACAAGTGATGCTATTTTTTTTCTTAGACAGGATACTTCTTGCCTGCTGCCTTTCACTGTCGGTCCATTGCATGGACACTATATTCCTTTCTTCAGAATTCACACATTGAGAGGGGGTGATGCCAGATGTAACCCCTGTCAGAAATCAGTCAAGGGATTTGAAAGTTGCCAATAAAGGTCCTTAATAAAAAGAACCTCATAACTTGTCATTTAGTCCTGGATGAAATAGGGCGCCCAACTTAATAATCCATTTTCTTTCCTTTTGGGTTAGAATAGTATGCCAACCTTGCTTTGTCAATCTGTTTCCCTTTACCTGGTCAATAATAACAAATCTAAAAGAAGCAGTTTTGTGTAACTGACAATGTCTACACAATGCATTGGTCATTTTCTTATGACGTAAATCACTCAGATGCTCTGAAATATGTTTCCTTAGTTCCCTCGAGGTTAGCTCTACATAAAAGGTAGAACATTGGCAAATAGCTAAATAGACAACCCAATCCGAGCTACAATTTCCAAAAAATGAAATGTCAAAAATTTGACCAGTGTTTTTACTACTGAAAGATGAAGTTTTAAACTTATGTTTGCACAAACTGCAATGTCCACAAGGATGTGAACCAACAAGCCCATCTCCCAACAGGGTAAGCTGATGTTGGTTCACATAATCTAAGAAAGTTTTCTTATAACGAGCAAAATAGGAAGTAAGTGTTCTTCCCCTTCTGAAAGAAAATTGACATCTGTCAGGCAGACATTGATCCAGATCTGTATTAGCCTGAATATTCCAATGCTTGTTGACTACATCCTGCAATAAATGTATATTACTGCCAAATGTTGTAAATAACCTCATGGTTCCTGATCCATCCTTTTGAGTTTTAGCTTTATATTCCAATAAGCTGGATCTCTCACAATTGGCCGCCCAGTCACTGGCCCTTTGTACTACTGATCTCTTGTATCCCCTATTAATAAATCTACCCTCAAGATCATGCCTAGCATTTTGAAATTCCATGTCTGCAGAACATATTCTCCTAATTCTCATGAACTGTGATTTAAGAATGTTGTTGATGGTGTGTGTGGGGTGTAAACTGGTTGCATATAATAAATTATTATATTGTGGGTATTTCCTATATACTGACGTTTTGAGCGTACCATCCCCTGTCTCAAAATATTAACATCCAGGAAATTAATCTCATTACTGTGATAATTAACAGTAAATTCAATCCCCCACCAATTGCAATTAAGGTATTCCAGAAATTCTAACAAATAGTCTACACCCCCACACCAAACCAACCAACAATCATCTAAAAAACATCTCCATATATCCATCTCTGAAAGGTAAATGTTATGCATGACATCATATATAATCTAATCCTCCACATACCCCATAAAGAGGTCAGCATAAATTGGGATAAACGAGGCCCCCATAGCTGTTTCTTGCTGTTGCCAATAACATTCCCCCCTGAAATAGAAAATGTTCTTAGTCAATACATGTTCTGCAAGACATGTAAGGAGAGTGTTAAATCCTGGTGCATGTAAATTTGCTTTATTTAGCCAATATTCTAAGGCAAGTAATCCCGCCCAAAGTGGGATACTGGTATATATGGATTTAACATCAAGCGTACAGATGAGCCAGTTGGGTTCCAACTGAGAGTCCGAAATGATTTGTAAAAACTCTGTAGTATCCTTAATCCTTGCCCTGACTCCTGATAATAATGGCTTTAGATAATATGTCAAAAAAGCAGAAATGGATTCAGTTAATGATCCCTGTCCTGAGACAATTGGTCTTCCTAGGGGTCTACTCAAATTTTTGTGAATTTTGGGCAAGAGATACAGGTACTGTCGGGTTGGATCCTGAACCATGAGTTGTTATTTTGTCTTCACATCAATGATTCCTTCTTCCACTGCTTGATTCAAAAATGAATCAATCTCAGCCTTAAATTTAGGTGTAGGGTCTGTGGACATCCTAATATAGTTCTGAGAGTTGGACAATTGTTCATTTCCCTCATGCCAGTAATAACTGGCATTGATTATGACCACAGCCCCACCTTTATCTGCTGAAAGAATAATTATATCAGAATTAGAATATAGGTTTTTCAAAGCCTGTTGTTCCCCTTTCAAAAGATTATGTTTAAAGCACATAACAGAACTAAAGTTGAAATGTAAACCCCGTAAGACTGCTTCCTGAAAAATGGCCACATATTTATTCATTGGTGACATAAATGTAGATTTGTGAAAACAAAATTCAGATGATCTTTCAGAATTATTAGATATCCCAAAAAACTATTTTAGATTCAAAATTCTACAAAAGGCAAAATGATCTGAAATAAAAATATGTTCATCTACCAAAAAACTAGGAACAAACCCTAGACCTTTATTAAGTAGACTTTTTTCATCCTTTGATAAAACATAAGAGGAAATGTTATGTACATTATAAAATTGGGTCCCTACTTCACCATTGACTGTAATAGATTTTCCAAGGCTGCCACCTTTGTGCTTATGTCCACCCCTATGGGTTTGTCTCCTAAAGGGCCCTCTGAATTTGTACTTTTTTCAAGTCAGGAGAGTCACTAATATAAATTCCCTCCATGTCAGTCATGGATGATTCTTCCCCTGAGGTACTGAGACCCTGTGTTGATTTTTTAGTATAGATCTTGGTCTTTTCTTTCTGATATTGGATCTACCCTTATTATTATCAATGAATCTAACTTCCCTCAAGGACTCAAAGGGCTTGCCTCTCTCATAATCTTCCACATCTCTATGAAATTTATGTAACTTCTTTTCTTTCAACCCATTCTCAAAATTTAGAAGATCTTTGGATAATGTTTCCAGGCCTTGCACAAAAGATGGCATACCCTCATATTTGTTCATGTTCTCACATGTCTCCGTCACATCCTTGATATTTTGTTCAACTGTCCTTTGATAAAAGGACATTAATATATCAACAAAAGCCATAGTGGCTTTTTGTTGTGCCTTATGCCAATCTTCCATCAGTAGGTCATCTAGCTTACCAACCAAGGGCTGAATTTTGACCCTTAAACCACATGGAGTAATGCCTTTACTCTTATATGCCTTGAATAATTTCAAGTGCCATATATTAGTTCTTAAGATTTTTGCAGCCATCATGAAAATTTCCTACTTTCTCATTAGGGACCCCATCCATATTGGTCCCAATACCAAAAACTTTTATATCATCTTGATCTGCACACAAACCCTGCAGAATCATTTGGATGACCAATGCATTGTATAGACATTGTCAGTTACACAAAACTGCTTCTTTTAGATTTGTTGTTATTGACCAGGTAAAGGGAAACAGATCGACAAAGCAAGGTTGGCATACTATACTAACCCAAAAGGAAAGAAAATGGATTATTAAGTTGGGTGCCCTATTTCATCCAGGACTAAATGACAAGTTATGAGGTTCTTTTTATTAAGGACCTTTATTGGCAACTTTATAAGCAACCATGTGATATTAATGGAAGTTTGGCTAAAGCATTTGCTATTGTAATTAGAATGTTCATTTTGCTTAATGAGATTTATATGTGTTTGGAAGCTTAAACAGACAAATGGGGGAAGTGATGTCATAATTGGGGATATACAATATGTATAAAAACTGTTCCTGAATTATGAATGTTTTATCACTGAAGGTTTGTTACCGAAACCGATGTGAATAGAAGGGAAAGGAATAAAACACTGTTTACCTCTGAGTGCTGGCTTTTTCTTTTTTGTTTATCTATCAGCTGAGGCATGCCGTGCACCAGTCATACTTGCTAGCTTATTTGGAGGTGTGTCTTTAAAGGGGACTCATGAGATAAATACCCCCCCTCCCCAAAATTATGCCTCTCCACCTTTCCTGCAGACAGAGGGGAGCAGGAAAACCCTGATTATTCCTCGGTCTCAGGCAGCTAATGAAACTTGGAATATCCATGCTCCCTCTGTCTTTTCACAGAGCCAGGAACTGGTGCTTGAGCTGACAAAGATGACAAGAAAGGGGCTTAATGTGAAGCGCTGATGCTAAAAATCTTATTAACATGTAGAAAAGGCAGTCCTACAAGTTTACTGGTTTGAGTAACAGTAGATAACAACCGACAAAAGAGAGACAGCTCAGTATTAGAGTGTTTGTACTCCTTCGTACTGTCTGCAGTTTTAATACGTTTTCTGTTCTTAAACAAATGTTGAGAGTTTTAATTAGAATGTTACTTAGAATACTATAGCCAAAAAAGCAAGATGTTAGTGTGGCCTCTGGCTACCTAGGTTAAAAACTGAGCCATGTGTGTCACTTGTCAGCAGTAAGAGAAGAATCTTGCAGATACCAGAGAATTCCCCTTCTAGATGGCGGGAGAATTAAAGAACTATAGTTAGGAATACCCTGGTGGAAACCACAAACAGACAATGTGATAAAGTTATAGGTTGTTCTAGACCCAGCATTCCTAAAAATATGTATCCCAGTGTGACACCTGTGTACTGTCCCGGCAATCAAGGAGCCTCAATCCTCACCACTAACCTAACCACTAATACCAGTGAGGGGCGTCCATATAGGAAAGGATAATAAATACACACACACAGTAAAGTACAATTTCCCTTAAGAGCACACAGAGATCACAGTCAGTTTGGGGCTGGTTTCTCACTTTCTCTCCAGGTCCCCAATAAGACTCCCCACTGGCACAGCTATAGGGACCAGAGTTCAGCCTAGTGGACAAGCTAAAACCTCCAGCACCCTCTCTGTCCAACCAGTGCTTTGTGTCCCTGCCCAAATAGCTGGCACACACACACACACACACACACACACACACACACACACACACACACACACACACACACACACACACACACTTTGAGATAAGAGTTTATACAACCACACAGACACTCCTGGGGAAGGCTGGCACAGGTTCTCCAGCCATGCCCCTTTTACCCAGACTGTACAGTAGAAATCACTGCCAACACTCATTAATATTTATCAGCTACTCAAAGGCCCTTATGAAGGGTGTCCAATTATTACTGTGCAATATTATTATCCAAATGGTGAGTGCAAATGAACAGTCAAGGTTTATTTGGAGTGACTTCGTACAGTATCACTATATATATATATATATATATATATATATATATATATATATATATATATATATGTGTGTGTGTATGTATGCAATGTACTCTAGAGATTAAATTATCTCTAAACAAAACCGACACAGTTGAAAGGTTTAAAAATATTTAATAATAAATAATAAAAACAAAACAATACTTCTTACTACACAGTGTTAGTCAGAGTTCAGAGACCACACAGAAATACTTCAAATAATACAGTAAAATGTTCTCAAGACAAATGCTCAAATGCTCTCAATCTTTCTGTCCTTAAATTGATAACACAGTACCACTGATTCATTTCAGATTACACCATTTCTTTCTGGTTCCCAGGCTAATAGAACCCAGAGGTTAATAGCCCTTTTGATCTTGCAGCTCGCCAGGAAGCCAGAGCAATAAAAGAAATTATACATGCAAATTCTAGCCATTAACTCTGGCCTCAAAACAAAAGGCAGAATGCCTCCATTTAGACATTTCATCTCCGAGTTTTAGATCAAAGAATTTCACAGGGCTTGACTTTCTTACAGCAGAGTGCACTGTTGTTACATTTTAGAAGTTCAATATTTAACAGCATTTTCTTCCATTTAAGAAAACAAGCCCATGGCTTATATTAATATTTACAAATGACATAATTATCTACAAAATTCTATCTGGCTAGGCTGGCAGCCTTCACCCCCCCCCCTCCGGATAACTCAAGCTAGTTTTTCAAGTGACCCTTGAGAAACGCCGCTTGAGAGAGTTAGGTCTATCTGAGTGTACCTACCCCATTCCCTGTCTTGAGAACCTATCTGCATTGGCATTGCTAATCCCACTGTGGTGCTGCACTGACATATCATATGCTTGCAACCCTAGGCTCCATCTTAGCAACTTGGCATTTTGCTGGCTGGCTCAGTTTAACCATGTTAGGGAAATGTGATCTGTACTACAGTGAATTTTCTTCCATATGGATAAGGCTGAAGTTTCTGCAGTGCCCACACTATGGCTAGACATTCCTTTTCTACAGCTGCATAGCATTCTTCCCTGGGTTGGAGCCTACAACTGAGATAAACCACTGGGTGCTGTTCCCCTCTGAAGAAATATGGGTAAGTACAACCCAATGCCATGGATCAAAGCATCCACCTGCACCACAGTTTATTTGCTGTAATCTGGACTAACTAAAACAGGGGGTCCTCCCAATGCTCCTTGAGCTCCTGGAATGCCTGCTCACATGCGGGGGTCCACACCACCTTATCTGGCCTGTTTTTCCTTGTCAGGTCTGTGAGGGGAGCAGCTATGATACTGTAACTGGGGATGAACTTTCTGTAGTGCCCTGCTGTCCCTAAAATGCCCTCACCTGCTTTTTGGTAACAGGTGCAAGCCATGCCTGAATGGCTTCCACTTTAGCAGGTTCTGGCCTGATCGTACCACTCCCCACTCTATGTCCCAGGTAGGAGACCTCCACCATACCCACCTGACATTTGCTGGGCTTAATGGTCAACCCTGCCCTCTGTAGTCTGCCCACCACCTCCCGGACATGTTGAAGGTGCTCTTGCCAGGAATAGCTGTAGATGGCAATATCATCTAGGTAAGTGAGGGCAAACCCTCCTGCTCCTGCTAGGATATGAGCTACCAGCCCCTGGAAAGGTGCTGGGGCATTTTTCATCCCAAAGGGCATCTTTGTGAACTCATACATGCCAAAAGGAGTCACAAAGGCTGACATTTCTCTAGCACTGGGTGTCAAGGGCACCTGCCAGTAACCCTTGGTAAGAGCAATAGTTGTAAGATACTTAGCCCCACCAAGCTGCTCTAGGGCCTCATCTGTCCTTGGCATGGGGTAAGCATCTGACTCTGTATGACTAGTTAATTTCCTGTAGTCCACACAGAACCCAGTGCTACCATCCTTCTTTGGCACCAGCACCACTGGGGAGGCCCAAAGACTGTTGGACTATTGAATTACCCCTAGTTACAGCATCTCCTGCATCTTCTCCCTCAGAGTCTGTTTGACTCTCTCAGGCACCATATAAGGGGCCTGCCTAACAGGCCTTTTGGTGTTTTGTATCCACCTGGTGCTGCACCAAGTGGGTGCACCCTGGTTTCCCAGTGAACATGTACCCAAACTCCTGTAAGACTGCTTGGATTTCTTGAACCTGGGTAGGAGATAGCTGCTGGGACATTGCTACCCCTTCCACTGAGGTTCCTGTCCGAGCCTCACTGAGGAGATCAGTCACAGATCTCCCTCAGACTCCTTCTGCAACCCACTGCAAATACACAGCACAAGGGCCTCCCTATCATGGTAAGGTTTCATCATGTTAACATGGAACAGTTTGTGCCCCTGCCTCCTGCCTAGCAGCTCTATCATGCAGTTAACATCATTTACCTTTCTTACCACCTTGTAGGGTCCCACCCAAGCTGCTTGCAGCTTCTTGTGTCTGACAGGAATGAGAGCCACTACCTGCTGCCCTACACCACACTCTCTAGCTCGAGCATTCCTGTCATACCAGACCTTTTTCTGTTGTTGGGCTTCTGCCAGGTTATCCTGGGCCAAGCCCATGAGTTCCCTGAGCCTTGTCCTGAGGTTTAGGACATATGCCCCAACAAACTCCTTGTGAGTTTCACACTCACCTTCCCACTCATCACAAATTAAATCTAGAGGTCCCCTCACCGTATGCCCATACAGCAACTCAAAGGGTGAAAAACCTGTGGATTCCTGGGGAACCTTTTTGTAAGCAAACAACAGATGAGGCAAATATTTGTCCCACTCCCTCTTAAACTGGTGTGCAAATGCCCGTAGCATGAACTTGATTGTAGAGTTTAACCTCTCAACCAGACCATTAGTCTGGGGATGGTAGGGGGTGGTCTTCAGGTGCTTCACCCCACAGTACTTCCACAGACAAGCCAGCAGGTCTGACATGAGATTGGCACCTCTGTCAGTCAGTATTTCTTTTAGGAAACCTACCCTGCTGAAAATCCCTAACAAAGCATTTGCCACCTTTTCTGCCTCAATGGAGGACAAAGTCACTGCCTCAGGGTATTATGTAGCATAATCCACTACCACTAAAATATACTTTTTTCCCTGTGGAACTTGGGGTACTCAGAAGCCTCACGATATCCATAGCTACCCTCTGAAATGGCTCCTCAATCACAGGCAAAGGCATCAAAGGAGCTCTCACCTTGTCTCCTGTCTTGCCTACCTTTTGGCACTGCTCACAGGTCCTGCAGTACCCTGTTACATCTCTGGAAATCCCAGGCCAATAAAAGTTCTGCATAATACATCTCTTTTTATGTTTTATGCCGATATGACCTGCAAAGGGAATATCATGGGCTATGGCTAGAAGCAGCAGACAGTAGGGTCTAGGCACTACCAACTGCTGTACCCTCTCATCTTCTAGCCCTCCCTCAGGGGTCCACTCTTTATACAGTAACCCTTTGTCCCAGTATACAGATTCCTCCTTCCCTTGAGAATCATGTGCCTCACTAGCTACTTGCCTCAGGCCTTGTAATGTAGGGTTTGAGAGTTGAGCCTGTCTCAACTCTCTCTTTGTAGCCCTTCCCAGCTCCCCTTCCACAGGAAGTCTGGCATCCTCTAACAGTGGTGCCTCACTGTCAGCCTGGGTACTACTAGTCACCTCTACCTTTGCATAAAGATAAAGGTAATAAGCTTGTTGTTTTGAATTCTGCTGGTTACTTTTCTATGTGTATGGAACATTTAAATGACAGTAACACTTATAAAGTTATATCTGTAGATGTTTATTTCAAATCAGTTCAGGAATATTTAGATTTGTTAAATAAAGGGGTTAGGCTAGGTTATTTTAGTTCCACTGATGTTAAAAAGAAATTTCAGATAGAAGGTTCAAAATGGCTCTTTTTATTGCCTACCCAAAATACATAAAAATCTGTCTAGGCCCCGAGGCCTATTGTTTCTGGTTCTTTGTATTTTTGCATAATTTGGGTATTTTTCTACATCAATTTTAGCTCCCTTTGTATACAAATTGCCATCATATATTTGTGATGTTTTGATTTTCTGAATAAGATGAAAGGGGTGACAATAAATGCTAGGATGACGTGGTTTACTATTGATGTTAAAAGCCTCTATACCAACATTAAACACCCTTTTGGCATTGAGGCTGTTAGATACTTTTTGGGTGACAATCCGGTCACAGCATTTATTATAGAGTTACTTCATTTTTGTTTGACTCATAATTTTTGAGTTTAATGTGATTTTGTATCATCAGTTACAGGGTACAGCCATGAGGGCTTCTTTTGCCCCCATGTATGCTTATTTATTTATGGGTTTATTTGAACTAGAAACAATATACAAGCATAGATTTTTTCAGACCCATGTAATATCTTATTATAGGTTCGTGGATGATCTAATATTCTTGGTGGATGCTGATGAAAGTGACATTAAAGCATTTGTTAAAGATATTAATCATAATAGATTTTCTATGAGTTTTGATGGTTCAAAATGGGACTTGTTGTCCCATTTTGGATGCTATTCTCGATATTTCTAATGGTACTAAAATTATTACTTGATCAATAGAAAATTTGACGGTACTAATTTTTATTTACATGGAACCAGTGGCCATCCTCCTCATCGTTGGATGCCTTACCATATGGGGAAATGTTACGACATATAGATTATGTGGAAGACCTGATATTTTTCAGCAAGAAATGAATACTTTGGTGGAATCTTTCTTGAGTAGGGGATATAACAAAGATATTTTAAACAGATGTTTTGATAAATTAGTTAAAAGAGTTAAGCTTTTTGATGGTGTAAATAGTTATTTTCCCTGCAAAAATGTGGCTCAATATAATGGTAATAATAACTGTAAGGAAAATATGTATTTTGTAACCACTTATGGTTGTTTTACTTCTCAATTTCTTGATATAGTAAAACAATTTTGGTCTTTTTTACTTTCTTGCAAAAATGTTGAACAGTGGCTGAATGTTAATTTACAATTTTCCTATCGGAGAGGTAGAAATATAAAAAATTTTTTGGTTAAAAGTAAGTTTATTTTGCCTCCACCTTCATTATATAAAGAACCATGCCAAGTTGGCACTTTCCCTCGTGGAAATTGCAAAGGTTGCAAATATATCATACCATGTTTTCCATTTATTAATGATGTTAAGTTTACTCCTGTTAAGCAGTTTTGTTGTAAGTCAGTAGGGGTTATTTATGCTCTATGTTGTCCATGTAATATGTATTACATAGGAGGAACAAAAAGGGTCTTCAAACTGAGATTGTTAGAGCATATAAGGGACATTAAGAATGGTAATATTGAAAGCCCTGTAGCTTTGCATTTTTTAGAATGTCATAACAAAAATAGTGAAGGTTTAAAAGCCACTATTTTAGAACAAGTTAAGCCAATAATGTATTGTCAGCAGGATGTTAAAACTGTGTTACTGCAAAAAGAAGCTCTGCTTATTTTAAAGTATAAAACTATGTCTCCTTGTGGGCTCAATGCTGAGTTCAATTGGAGAGTGTTGCTTAATTAATTGCTTAATTGTTTAATTGAGTTACTAGTTTGTTATAAAATGTGGATGCTTGTATACAATTTTATTCTCCTTGAAGGCTTTGGCCGAGACGTCAGAGATTTTATTAAAGAACTTTTTGGATACTGTGGTCGTTGTTTGCTACCCCTTCCACAGGAAGTCTGGCATCCTCTAACAGTGGTGCCTCACTGTCAGCCTGGGTACTACTAGTCACCTCTACCAGAGCCACTACCTGCTGCCCTACACCACACTCTCTAGCTCGAGCATTCCTGTCATACCAGACCTTTTTCTGTTGTTGGGCTTCTGCCAGGTTATCCTGGGCCAAGCCCATGAGTTCCCTGAGCATTGTCCTGAGGTTTAGGACATATGCCGCAACAAACTCCTTGTGAGTTTCACACTCACCTTCCCATTCATCACAAATTAAATCTAGAGGTCCCCTCACCGTATGCCCATACAGCAACTCAAAGGGTGAAAAACCTATGGATTCCTGGGGAACCTTTTTGTAAGCAAACAACAGATGTGGCAAATATTTGTCCCACTCCCTCTTAAACTGGTATGCAAATGCCCGTAGCATGAACTTGATTGTAGAGTTTAACCTCTCAACCAGACCATTAGTCTGGGGATGGTAGGGGGTGGTCTTCAGGTGCTTCACCCCACAGTACTTCCACAGACAAGCCAGCAGGTCTGACATGAGATTGGCACCTCTGTCAGTCAGTATTTCTTTTAGGAAACCTACCCTCTGCTGAATATCCCTAACAAAGCATTTGCCACCTTTTCTGCCTCAATGGAGGACAAAGCCACTGCCTCAGGGTATTATGTAGCATAATCCACTACCACTAAAATATACTTTTTTCCCTGTGGAACTTGGGGTACTCAGAAGCCTCACAATATCCATAGCTACCCTCTGAAATGGCTCCTCAATCACAGGCAAAGGCATCAAAGGAGCTCTCATCTTGTCTCCTGTCTTGCCTACCTTTTGGCACTGGTCACAGGTCCTGCTACATCTCTTGAAATCCCTGGCCAGTAAAAGTTTTGCATAATACATCTCTTTTTACGTTTTATGCCGATATGACCTGCAAAGGGAATATCATGGGCTATGGCTAGAAGCAGCAGACAGTAGGGTCTAGGCACTACCAACTGCTGTACCCTCTTATCTTCTAGCCCTCCCTCAGGGGTCCACTCTTTATACAGTAACCCTTTGTCCCAGTATACAGATTCCTCCTTCCCTTGAGAATCATGTGCCTCACTAGCTACTTGCCTCAGGCCTTGTAATGTAGGGTCTGAGAGCTGAGCCTGTCTCAACTCTCTCTTTGTAGCCCTTCCCAGCTCCCCTTCCACAGGAAGTCTGGCATCCTCTAACAGTGGTGCCTCACTGTCAGCCTGGGTACTACTAGTCACCTCTACCTTTGCAGTCGCTCTGTCCAAGGGAACATCAGTACCCACAAGCAGCTGTGGCTCACCTTCAGTCTCATTGCTACAGTGAAGCTTCCTCCTTGAAGTAACCACCTCACCAGTCCCAGCTGCAAGCATGCTGTCTCTCTGGGTCTCCCCCAGGCTTCCAGACCAACATGCTTGTCTCCAAGTCTGACTGTGGGTAACTGCACAAGCACATGGTACTGCACTATCAAAATCATTTCCTATCAGGACATCTGCAGGGATATCCTCAAACACACCTACTTGCTGGCTTCCTTTTCTACCCTCCCAGTCAAGCTGAACCCTAGTCAAAGGTATTTGAAATGGGATCCCTCCTAAAGCTCTGACTGGAGTAGACTGCAAGTTTTACAATGGTTATGTCAGAGGCTGTGTCTCTCTTAGCAATGGCCTCTTTGCCATTCACTACAATAGATATAACCTCTTGTGGTAGTTTGGTACCCTTGTTGTCCCAAGACAACCTACTACTGACATTTTGTCTTTCCCACTTACTGGCTCTCTCAACGTTTGTTCTCCACCTTGCCTCTGTGGACATCTGTATGCCACATGGCCCCACTGGTTGCATTCAAACCATTTAACCCTAGGTCCTGCATGTGTACCTGGACTAGTGGCTTCCCCTACTACTGGCAGATTCTGTTGGGGCAGTCTGTGCTGACAATCATTGGTTCCTTTAGACCTATGAGCAGTATTGGGAGTCCCTTTCCTGTGCAGGGATGCCCTGCTTGCTAGGTACAGGTTTCCCCTTCCTCCCCAACTCATCTGAAGTAGCACATTGTCCATCAGCTAACCAAATCCTCATGTCCTCAGGAAAAGTGCTAAGGGCTTGTTCCCTCAACAAAAGGTCTGCCAGCCCTTCAAAAGTGGAGACTTGACATCCACTCACCCACCTATGAAAATAATTGCTCAGTTCAGCAACATATTCACACACTTTCATCTGCCTTGTGTCTATGCTCATTAAATGTTTCCTATACTTTTCAGGTGTTAGCTTAAAAAATTCTAACAAACAATTCTTAACAGCAGTATAATCAAAACATTCATGATCAGCAAGTATAGACAACACAGTTACAGCTTTACCATGGAGTAAGGGGGTCAGTAACCGTACCCAGAGCCTTTGGTCAACATCATACGGTTTACATACCCTCTCAAACATATGAATGAAACTCACAATTATCTCCCTCTTTAAACTGCGGAAGAAATTTACTGACCTTTTATGCTTCTAGGGTCCAGTTACTCCCTTCCACATTACCTCCATGACTCTGGCGAAGAGTCAGCATGTCCTCTTCATGCTGCCTCTGCCTTTCCTTTTCCTCAGTTTCCAGGCATAGCAGTTTCATTCAGCCTGCAAACATCACAGTTTCTCCTTGTCCTCACTCACTAGATGCCTCAGTCTTTCAGCTGCTTCTATTTCCAAATGCCTGATCTCCAACTCAAGTCTCTTTAGCTCCAGATGAATTTTTAAGTCCTCTGCAGAAAGGTTGTGCTGTCCATTCTCTGAGTGTGGTACATCTCCACTGCCAGTCTGATCGTCCTCCTGTTTGCTGTTTTCTGATGCAGCTGTGACCAAAGCTACAATCAGGTATGCCTTAGTCAGGTTTCCATGCACCAGTCCCTTAGCCTGGCACATCTCAGCCAGCTGGCTCCTTGTCAGCTTTCCATACTCTTCTGCTGACATGCTGCCTGCTCTCCCTGACTAACTAAGCTAACAAAATTAATAAAACAATTGTGATCTGAACTCTGAGTATTCACCGCATGGCTGATTTAGAGTACAAAAACACCTTCAATGATCACTGTACAAAAGCTACAGGAATTCACATTACCCACACCACTACAAGACAATTAGTATTTGCCAACCAATTAATATGTGGTGTGGATGTCCCACCACTGCCAACCAATTAATATGTGATGCCTGTGCACTGGCCCAGCAATCAAGGAGCCTCAATCCTCACCACTAACACCAGTGAGGGATGTCCATATAGGGAAAGGATAATAAATACACATGCAGTAAAGTACAATTTCCCTTAAGAACACACAGAGATCACAGTCAGTCTGGGGCTAGACTCTCCCTTTCTCTCCAGATCCCCAATAAGATTCCTCACTGGCACAGCTATAAAGTCCAGATCTCAGCCTAGTGGGTAAGCTAAAACCTCTAGCACCCTCTCTGTCCAACCAGTGCTTCATGTCCCTGCCCAAGTAGCTGACACACACACACACACACACACACACACACACACACACACACACACACACACACACACACACACACACACTTTGAGATAAGAGTTATATACAACCACACAGACACTCCTGAGGAAGGCTGGCAAAGGTTCTCCAGCCATACCCCTTTTACCTAGGCTATACGGTAGTAACACTTGCCACCACCCACTAATATTTATCAGCTACCAAAAAGGCCCTTCACAAAGGGTGTCCAATTATTAGTGTGCAGTATTATTATCCAAATGGTAAGTGCAACTGAGCAGTCAAGGCTTATTTGGAGTGACTTTGTACAGTATCACTATATATATGCAATGTACTCTAGAGATTTAATTTTCTCTACACAAAACAGCCACTGTTAAAAGGTTTAAAAATATTTAATAATAAATAATAAAAACACAAGACAATACTTCTTACTACACAGTGCTAGTCAAGAGTTCAGAGATCACA
Source organism: Protopterus annectens (assembly GCF_019279795.1). Taxonomy (NCBI): domain Eukaryota; kingdom Metazoa; phylum Chordata; order Ceratodontiformes; family Protopteridae; genus Protopterus; species Protopterus annectens. The sequence goes on from NC_056736.1 coordinate 756,806,070, forward strand.
GAGAAATACTTTAAAATAATACAGTAGAAAAGTTCTGATATTAATACAGGAAAAAAAATAATCCAATCTTCCCAGTTCCTAGCTATATCTAAGAGAAAACACAATTCTAAGATAAACTTACATATAGAGCAAGACAGTTCTGGTGATGTTGGATGTTCTCAAGACAAATGCTAAATGCTCTCATTCTTTCTGTTTTTAAACTGATAACACAGCACCACGGATTCATTTCAGATTACAGCATTTCTTACTGGTTTCCAGGCTAATAGAAACTCAGAGGTTAACAGCCCTTTTGATCTTGCAGCTGTATAGGAATCCAGACCAATAAAAAAAATTATACATGTAAATTCTAGCCATTAACCCTGGCCTCAAAACAATAGGCAGAATGCCTCCATCTTGACATTTCGGCTCCGAGTTTTAGATCAAAGAATTTCACAAGGCTTGACTTATCAGCTTACTTACAGCAGAGTGCACTGTTGTTACATTTTTGAAGCTCAATATTTAACAGCATTTTCTTACATTTAAGAGAACAAGCCTGTGGCTTATATTAATATTTACAAATGACAGAATTATCTGCAAAATTCTGGCTAGGCTGGCAACCTTCACCTATCTTCACACGCAGTATCTGCAGTTTATTAACAGAGCTTTATATCCATGCATATACAGTGGGATTACTTTGAGGGTGCATCATTTATTCAGTAAGCTCAAACTGGACAAAACAGAAGCTTTCATCATGTATGGTACGGACTGACATGGCATAATGATTAAGATCTTTGCATCGCAGGTACACAGTACAAGGTCTGATCCTGACATCTCATGAAGACGTGTGTGGAGTCTGCATGCTCTCCCCCATATCTCTGTGGAGATCCTTCCGCCCACTAAAAAGAACACATGCTGGGTGTTTTCTCCAACAGCTCATGGAGTGATGCCTTTCAGGGCAAGAGTTGTGTAGACCAACTACTTTAAGCATAATTTGTGGGGTGCATTATCCCCTAGTTATGAAAACATTGATCACAGACTACATGTCATGTCAGTACTAATCACTTGGCAAATCAACAATGTGGAAGGGTCGCGCAGCAAAGCCACCTGGTGTGGGATCCAAAATCTACTACTCAAGGGGAGGAGAGATAGAAATGGCATGGGAGCTGTGGTGAAGGAGAGTCTTCTGAAGACAGCTAGGGATGTCAACATAATTACTGACAGACCTGTGACAATCAGACTCCAATGTAATGATAGGGCAGTATTCATAATCTCAGCTTATGCCCCACAGCATGGTTGTGATGGTGAGAAAAAGGGTGCATTCAGGCAGCAGGTGCAGGACCTACTTGGAAAATCAGGGCAACATGAACACCCTTATGAGCCATTTGTCTCATAACTCAACAAACATCTTGGTCATATCTACCATGATGTCATCATATCTACCTTGACCTCATCTGAGCCTCTTGTGTCAATTTTATGATGATAACAGGGGACCTGAATAGCCTTATCTGGGCAAACAGGACAGGATATGATGAGCTCTTGAGTCCACAGAGGTGAAGTAACTGGAATAAAGAAGGAGAGACCATGCTAGACTTCTCTCTGGCAAATGGGTTCATGGAGGCCAACACATGGTTCACCAGGAGAGACAATCATAAGATCACATACAAAAGCGGTGAACATGCAACTCAAGTAGGCTTACCTGGACTAAGGAAAGGGAAGTGGGGTAGATTCAGAGACTGCAAAGTCATTCTTAGTGAAATAGTTACCCCCAGCACAAACCACTGGTCAGTAGTGTAGCTAGGGTGGGGTGAGAGGGGCAATTGCCCCAGCTGCAATGTGTTGAGGGGGTGCGATCAGCTAGCAGTCGATCTTGATCTCTCTTAAATGTAATACCAGTTTTTAAAAGCTCATTTTGCATTTGTAGTCAAACCTGAGTGTTGTGTGTGTGGTCTAAATCTTGAGCACTGTAGTATTCCATGCAGGCAGGGTATAAACTGTAGCAACTGTTTGCTACTGTTTAAAAATAAAATTTTCTTTTTATTAAAATAAGTTGAAGGAGGGTTGGGGCGGGGCACAGAAATGAGACCTGAATGGCTGGGGAAGGAGGGAGGGGTGGTATGTTGTGTACCTAGTAGCTAGGACCTGGCTACCTGGTTGGTGTACTACTAGAAAGAATGTCCATTTTTTTTCATTTTAAAGGAAGATGGAGGGAGTGGAGCCATAGAACTAGTTGTAATATGCTGATCGTTTTACAGTGAAGTGCTTTTATTATTGTTTTGATTTTTTTTTTTGTACATTAAAGGAAGAGAGAGGTGGTTGGGGCATAAAACTAATCATAACAAGCTGATTAGCTTATTATGTGAAGTGTTTTTTTTTTTGTTTGCTTGTTTTGTTCTTCACGTGAAGATCTGATGGGGGGTGCTGGTTCATACTATCAGCTCACAGTGCAGGCTAAACCAGCTACCTCTGCCACTGATAGCCACAATCAGCTATAAGGAGTGCTCAGGAAACCCTCCAAGATTAATTGCGATTAGGCATTAACCAGAGTGAAAGCACAAGAGTTCAAGGAAATTCTCAAGGCTGTAGCACCTGAGAATTTTGCGGAAATATGTGGAGTCAAAGAAGCAAGGCAGTAACTCAAAACATCTTGTGAAGACTATAGAGCGGATATGCAACTGTGCCAGGTATGAAACTGCATAAGGAAATCTGGTGGTGGAATGCAGAAGTCCAGGAAGTTATCAGAAGAAAGGAGTGCAGGAAAATGTGGGAGAAACAAAAACTAGACTAGGCTAAGAAGGAACACTGGTTGGCTAACAAAGAGCTTAAAAGAGCAGACACAATAGCAAAGAACAAGGTATCAGAGGCACTATCAGCTTCTGGAAAGTGACTTAGCAAATGGCATAAAAACTTTCACTTTGCAAAGCAAAGACAGTAATATAAGGAAGACAGTCATCAGACACCATCAATAAGGGATACCAGCAACCACCTGCTCACCACTCTACAGGACATCTGTGAAGACAGGTAGAGAAGGGTGAAGGCTGCCAGCCTAGCCAGATAGAATTTTATAGATAATTCTATCATTTGTAAATATAAATGTAAACTACAGGCTTGTTGTCTTAAATGAAAAAAAAATGCTGTTACAAAAATGTGGCAACAGTGCTCTCTACTGATCCAATAAAAGCATGTGGTGACCCTTTGAAGTAGACAGTGGTGCCGAGGGGTCTAGATGAAGAAATTCTTTCTGTTGTTTTAACCAAGAGTTAAATTGCTGGACTTAAACATGCAAATGTATTTTTATTGCTCTGTTCCTGACCAGCTGCAATATAACAAAAGGAAGATGTTAAGAATGTAAATGCAGTTAATGTGTAGCCTGGGAACTCCAGGAAAGTGTAAAAGAATATTGTAATGTTTATCAGATTTTTTTGTCTTTGTCATCCAACTTACAGCTTGTTGTCTTATGTAAGTTATCTTAGTCTAATATTTCTATAGTTTCTAGCTTTCTCTAAAAGAAAACACAAGTCTATAAGTGTTTTTCTGTGATGTCAGAACTGTACTACTGATTTATTTTAAGTATTTATGTGTGATTTCTGAACTCTTTTGACTAGCACTGTGTAGTAGAAACTATTGTCTTGTGGTTTTAATTATTTATTATTAAATATTTTAAAACCTTTTAACTGTGGCTGGTTTGTGTAGAGATATGTTAAGCTTTAGAGTACGTTGCATATTTATAGCATTTACTGTCCAAGTCACTCTAAATAAGCCTTGGCTGATTAGTCATGCTACCAATTGGATAATAATATTGCACAGTAATAATTAAACACCCTTTTTAGGGCCTTTCGGTAGCTGATAATAATAGCTGGGTGGTGGCAGCCGGTACTACCGTATAGTCTGGGTAAAAGGGGCACAGCTGGAGAGCCTGTGCCAGCCTTCCCCAAAAGTGTCTGTGTGGTTGTATAACCTCTTATCTCAAAGTGTGTGTGTGTCAGCTACTTGGGCAGGGACATGAAGCACTGGTTGGACAGAGAAGGTGCTGGAGATTTTAGCTTGCCCGGCTAGCTGAGATCTGGACCCTATAGCTGTGCCAGTGGGGAGTCTTATTGGGGACCTGGGGAGCCAGGGAGTGACCAGTACTGGACTGAATGTGATCTCTGTGTGCTCTTAAGGGAAATTGCACTTTACTGTGTGTATTTGTTATCCTTTCCTCATATATGAGATGCCCTCTCTGGTGTTAGTGGTGAGGACTGAGGCTCCTTGATTGCTGGGCCAGGACACGGGCATCACAACATCAAAGGCAGACAGAAGGAATACTTATTTTATTTTTATTTAATTGAGACTTGATTAACAGAAAAGTTCAAATGGGTAGGAGCCCATTTTCAGCACAGGCCTGGGGAAAAAAGCTTCAATGTATTACAAAACATTTTAAGAACAATAATTTTTCAGTCTTTAAAAATAATACACAATACAACTACAGTTTACATATTTATACCAAATTAGATGTGACATGAAAACATTGCTGAAAAACAGAAACAAGTTATATAACAATGATTTAATCTTTAGAGAAATTTTAACCATCTTATAAAGAAATTAAAGGTAAGCTGGTATAAAACAAACAGCAATTACAATATGAAGTGAGAGAAAAGCAGGCTTATTGTATATTTAGAGAAAAAGCCAAGGGAGAGAAATTGATAGAAATAAGGAAGTGAGTGAAGAAGGGACATTAAGGAGATGTAATGTATGAATAGGTATTTATTCACATTTAAGGATATAGTTTATCCTGGTGTTGAGCATTTGAATAGGAGGTTTTTCAGAATGGTTTGAAGGACAGGAGGGAGGGTACTGACCTTATGGATACTTCTAGCAGCTTCTGAATGAAGAAAGCAATACAGAAGCTGTACTGCCTCAGTCACAGCCTATGATGAGAAAAGGGGAGGAGCTGTACCACCCCAGTCACAGCCTATGATGAGAAAAGGGGAGGAGCTGTACCACCCCAGTCACAGCCTATGATGAGAGAAGGGGAGGAGCTCTACTGCCCCAGTCACAGCCTATGATGAGAGAAGGGGAGGAGCTGTACCGCCCCAGTCACAGCCTATGATGAGAGAAGGGGAGGAGCTGTACTGCCTGATACATAGTTTACTATGAAAGAGGAAGAAGAACCCCCTAAGAACATCTAAGTACACCATTAAGGAAAATGAAGTCAAGGAAAGTAGGGGGCCCAGATGAGGTCATGGCAGATGTGATCACGATGCTGGGTAAATTGGGGGAGAAATGGCTCATGAGGGTACTTATAGCCACATGAAGTGAAAGGTGTAGTCTAGATAACTGAATATTAAACATACTCATGCCAGTGTACAGGAATAAAGGGGAAATTTACAAGTGTGCGCAGTACAGAGATATCAGACTCCTGTCACACTGCATGAAAGTTGTGAAGATAGTGACTGATATGACACAGTAGAAAGTAAGATGAAAGATGAGCAGTTTGTGTTCAGACAATTTTGCATTACAACTGATGCAGAGGAAAAAGTCCAAAAGTCCATTCCAAGACTTGGAAAAAACATATCACCTGGTTCCAGGAAAGCTGATTTGGACAGTCCTGCAGTGGTTCAAAGTCCTGGAAACATTTAGAATTAGTGCAGGCTATGTGCAAGAACCCAAAGATACAAGTACAAACATTGTTTGCATTCACAGAGGGGTTCCCAGTGGGAGTGTGGGTGCATTAGGGTGATGCACTACATCAGCAAACAGGTCAGAGGGGACAAATCAACAAAGTTGCTGTATGCAGACAATGTGGCATTCCAAGCAAACTATGAGCAAGAATGTCAGCAAAGGATTGGGAAATGGAATGCAAAACTGAAGGCACTGTTGAAGTGACACCCTGACCCCATGTGCAAAAATGGGAAAAAGGGGTTGCGGATGGATGGATGGATGGATGGATGGATGGATGGATGGATGGATGGATGGACGGATGGACAGATGGACGGGTGGATGGGTGGATGGGTGGATGGATGGATGGATGGATGGATGGATGGATGGATGGATGGATGGATGGATGGACGGATGGATGGATAAGGCAGTTGTAAGGGCAGCAAATGGGGAAATCAGGAGAAGCTGAGAACTGAGATAGAAGGGAAATTGTGGAACAGGTTAACAGTTTCAGGTATCTGGGACAGTTGGGTATGAAGGGAAGGGTTAACAGCTTCAAGTATCTGGGAAGGGTGGTTGTGAAGGGAATCCCAAATGAAGAGGTCAGAGCTAGAATCAGAGGGGCTACAGCCAACTGGCATAGAGTGTCAGAGGTAGTGTTCAACAGAAGAATGCCACAGAAGCTGAAAAATAAGGTGTACAAAACAGTGGTGTGACCAGGACTACTGAATGGTACAGAAAACTGGGTAGGGAAGTCAGAGTAGCTGAGGAAGCTAGAGATGATGAAGATGAAGTGCCTGAGATGGGTGGTAGGATGCACACTGTGGGACAAACAAAGAAGTGAGGACATCAGAGCAGTTAACAAAGTAGTTCCAATTGCAGAGATCAAAGGAACAGAGTTAGATAGAGTTAGAAAGTACACTGAACTTTGACCACCATGTATCCACAGTGGTGAAGAAATTCCTCTGTGTGGCACAAATTATAAGTAAAGTTATGGCATGCATATCCAAGGAAATTATAGTCCTGCTGTGCTCAGACCTGATTAGACCAATAATCGAGTACAATGCACCATTTGACATGTACTTGACTAGGCACTTCCAGCTGGAGCGACCTCAGAGGTTCCTCACAAAGAAAATACAGGCTATGTCATATGCAGATAGACTAAAAGCCCTAACCCTTTACTGTCTCCTACTGTCCATTAAGGGGTGACCTATGCCTGACCTGCAAGGCAATGAGAAATCCAGCCCTGATGTAGCTGCTACACATCCATAAGTGAAACAGTATGAGGGTCAGCTGATCTAGGGATCTAAACTTAGTCAACGACTCAAACAAAACATGCTGGAGAGACAGATATGTGTCTCGTAGAGTGACCCTTCTTTGGAACAGGCTTCCTATTCACATTAAGCGGAGTCTTTTCCTGGCGTTCTTCAAATGCAGTTTGGATGAATGGAAAGGGAATTGCAAATTCACACCTGGGGTAGCGCCTATGCCCCTTATGGACTGAGGCAATTTGTTAGATACTGAACACACAGGCACAAATCCATGCCATTCTCTTGCCCCTAGGGGCCATAGAGTGGGTAAAATTGGATTATATTGGCTAGGCTTGTTAGGGGTCTTAAGATATTAGCCTAGTAATCTCCTATGAACCTATGGACATATAAGTTCATATAATGGAAACAGTGTCAGTTCACAAATATAAACCAGTACATACCCATACCAGTATAACCATTACAGAGTGCTCTGTCTGCTGGGAAAAGCTGCATGACTTACCTGTAAACATTTTTCTCCGTAGAGTGCATATACTAACCAGCTAGAACTTTGTTCACTGACTCACATATAACTGCTCAGTCACGATGAAATCAATCACCTGTCACTAGAATACAACAGCAGTAACAGACGCCTAAAAGAGATTTTCCTCTAAAATTTTAATGAGCATATAAATTTATATATTACTTTTTAAAGGGTTATGAAAATGATCTAGGTTTCCATGGTAACAGAACACCTACAAAGGAAATAGTTGCATTTAGAATGATAATCAGGGTCTTCAGCTTAAAGCAGCCCAACTTTGGAAATAAACATTTTTACTAGCTTAGTATCACTGTGTGTACGTGTGTGTGTGTGTGTGTGTGTGTGTGTGTGTGTGTGTGTGTGTGTGTGTGTGTGTGCGTGTGTGTGTGTGTGTGTGTGTGTGTGTGTGTGTGTGTGTGTGTGTGTGTGTGTGTGTGTGTGTGTGTGTGTGTGTGTGTTTGCGTACTTGTGTATGTCAGTATGTGTCAGTGTGAATATGAGTACCATGTGTGTATGTCTACACATGCAAGAGTGTATGATCATGTGTGATGTGTGTATATCTGTTTATCCTTACATACATATATGAATGTATGTTTATGTGTAAGCCTAACAGAATGTTCTAGCAGTTCAGAGCCTCAAACACCATCCATAACAATAGGTGATCATGCAGTGAATGTGCTAAGTACATTTTCAAGGCATAAATGCACAAGGGTAGTGAATTATTTCAGGAGATGTTGATCACTAAACCGGTCAGTATCATGGAGATTGGTGATGAAGAGGTCATCAACAGTGGACTAAAAAGACTGTCTTGACTGCAATCAGCCAGATCTGTTTCTCTGACTTGCACAATGTGGCATTTATACACAACTCTGAGACTGCAATGTATAATAATGGGGTTATTATATCATCACCCCCACAATCCCTTTTATTCATTATCAAATCTATATCATGCCTAAAGTCATGGTTGAATCAAGGTGGTACAGTGCCACACCCAAGGCTTATTGTCACTCACTCTAATTTAATTATGTGTTGTGCTTATGGTTGTTCTGAAAATATAACAGATACAATATATATAGCATGTTGAAAATAAGAATTTAAAAATGTTTTTGAAGCTGGAACAAATACTTATTAGATTGAATACAGACTGAAACTCTTTTCAGTTTTCAAACATTTATAATAAAACCTTCAGGCTATATATTGCAGGGACCCACCTCATGAATTACAGAATGCTGTAACCTATACAGGCTCTGAAAAAATGAACTTGGCCTGTGCACACAAAGCCAAGTCTGGAATTACAGCAGGGGATGGGGGTTGCCTGGCATCAGTGGAGGGAAAACTTAGTACCCAAGCATTTTGGTATATGTGATGGACAATGATGGACAGGCTGTGAAGTAAAACAAATGGAGCTGTTGTGGAGACAGACAAACTAGACTGGGAGTGTTGCAGAGATAGAGTAAACCAATACTGTTCGCTAGGGAGGCCAACATGGGTATTAAAAGACAAGGACAAAATAATTTGTGGCACTGAAGGAAAAGAGAAGAACCAGTGGGAAAGTTGTGTGTAGGCCAGAAACAAGGCAGAACAGTACAGAAGAAAGGCTGAGAGAAAAAAGTGAATTGGTCGAATTTTCCTTTAGGTATCAAATGGATACAAAGTTAAGCTTGATAGGGTAATGTGTGAACTGACTTGGAAGTTGTGAAATAGGAAGAAACCAGTGAGCAGGGGGCACAATTAAATTAATACTTCTGTTCTTTGTGTTCACTGAAAAAAGAGGGGGTCAGGTAATCAATTACAGAAGGGCAGGAGAAAAGAAAGATGTAGCAGAGAAATGGCCAGATAATAGCTGAGGAAGTTAGAATGATCACTGGAATGCTAAACAAGGACAGTATGGAAGGGGAGATTGGATCCTAGCAAAATCCAAAACAGGGATGTTGGGATCCTGTATAAAGGTCAGAGAGATCTCTTCAAGAGGTTCTTTAGGGAAAGGATACTCAAGGAAATGGAGCGAAATAAATGTGGCGTTTGTCTTCAATGGTGACATAAAGAACAGCTCAGTAAACCTGATGTCAATGGTGTGTAAAATACTAAGGGTGATCCTGAAATCAAGGGCCATGAAGATCCTGGAGAACAGTGCACATGAGGATCCTGGAGAACAGTGCACAGGAGGATCCTGGAGAACAGTGCACAGGAGGATCCTGGAGAACAGTGCACACGAGGATCCTGGAGAACAGTGCACATGAGGATCCTGGAGAACAGTGCACACGAGGATCCTGGAGAACAGTGCACATGAGGATCCTGGAGAACAGTGCACACGAGGATCCTGGAGAACAGTGCACATGAGGATCCTGGAGAACAGTGCACACGAGGATCCTGGAGAACAGTGCACACGAGGATCCTGGAGAACAGTGCACACAAGGATCCTGGAGAACAGTGCACACGAGGATCCTGGAGAACAGTGCACAGGAGGATCCTGGAGAACAGTGCACACGAGGATCCTGGAGAACAGTGCACATGAGGATCCTGGAGAACAGTGCACACGAGGATCCTGGAGAACAGTGCACACGAGGATCCTGGAGAACAGCGCACATGAGGATCTTGGAGAACAGTGCACATGAGGATCCTGGAGAACAGTGCACATGAGGATCCTGGAAAACAGGGCACTGTTTAATGAAACACTATATGGACTCATGACAACCGGATTTTGTCAGACTAGTCAGATGTTGTTCATTTGGAATACATAAAGATAACATTGTCGGCATCGTCTATATGAACTTCAGTAAAGCCGTTGTCTCAGACCCCCTCACTGAAGCTGTCATAAAATATAGACACACAGGAGCAAGAAGCAAACTATGCAGATTTGTGAGAAGTGGAAAGAATGCAGAAAATGGCAGTGAAGGGAAGCTCTCCAAGGGAGGAGAAGGGTGATAAAGAGTGCCACAAGCATGGATCCTAGGTCCAAGCCTATCTAAAGTGGTCACCTCTGATGTCACACAGCATATGGAAAAACTGAATGAGTCTCTTCTCATCACACAGAGCCTGGAGGGTAGTAACTAATGAAATGCTACTCTGGAATCATGGTCTGCGAGACAGATGCTCTTGTGTAAACTTTCCACATGCATGTTGATGACCGTCAGGAATGCTAACCCAGAGGGCAGTATGTACTTTTGGAGGAATCAATCTCAAACATTCAGAGCAAGAGATTTTAGAATTCCAAGTTTGGAAGGAATAATCCATACAGCTCAGTGTGAGAAGAAGCAGGAATGGGCAAACCAAATGTTAGTGTATACATCCAGGAGTAGGAAGCTGGTAATGTTATTCTACCAAACCTACTTAAATCCAGAGCTGAAATGCTGTTTACAGTTCTGGAGGTCTTACACAGAGAAAGAAGTCACAGTGCTGTAGAAGTACAGATAAAAATAAATTATGTAGGCATGTGCTGGGGAGTGGAGGGAATGTTACAAGTAAAATGGCCTAAGAGATATGATATCTTTTGACTAAAAAAGACCCGGGGGGGAATATCATATGAATATGCAGGATAATAAAGGGGAAATGTGATGACATTAGCCTGAATATGAAGACCAGGGAAAATCTAGGAGGAATGACTCCCAGGTTAAGGGAAACTAGTTCATTCTGGAAACTGGGAAGCACTTTTTCACTGACAGGGTGAAAAACACCTGGAATAAGTCTTTACAACGAGTGGCAGGGACTATACCATTTGAAACATTTAATAAGGTTTCAGATAACTGCAATGACAGGCAGAAATAAGAGACAAGAGTGCACTAGGCAACCTGCACCATTTAGACAGACCCCGTATTCTCAAAGTCCCCTAATGCAGGCATTTTATGACATCACATGGGGATGACTAAACTGAAAATGTACAACACTGCATGGAAGGCTAATCTAACAGTCACTCTATGACATCAACTTTGGAGAGAGTATTGTACAATAACAATGGCACAGTTCAAAGACAGAAGTAGTTTCACAGCCTGGGGACAAAAATTAAGAAATTATGGCTATAGATAACATAAATTAAAACACTGTATACAATGTTTTTTCATGAGTTTATTGTCATTTCCTATGGAGTGAAGTTGTAAGTAAAAGGAACAGTGACACAGGGAATGGGACATGGACAGTATTGCTGAGGAAGGATCGAGACTAGAGAGGGGACAATGCAGTGGGGGTGGGGCATTTGTTTTAATATGCAAAAAATTACATTTTGATTTTATAGTTTTTCAGTTTGTATACACTAAGTATGACAGTGACGATGCGTGACATTGTAAGTTAGCAGTTTATATGCACTGAGAAAATGGATCTCCCAGTGTCTTGGTGATAAAATTGTGGTTTGCAACAGTAGAACTTTTGGATGGGTGGGTGAGAGATTCTTAAGATTTAATGCATAAACCACACTTTTAGATGGTGTGGAAGGTTCTACTTGACAATGCCACAGCTTGTTTTATCATGGCTTATTATATCAACCATAGTTTGCTTTTTTGGCTCTTTTTATTGCTACAGCAATGTTTACCTTATTGTCCTAATGCAGTCTAGAAAATGAAAGATTGAGGCATATTTTCTTATTGTTTTGTGCATGTCACTGTTTGCCAGCTTCAGGGAAAAGGGAATGAAGATAGAATACTTACGCTTTTTGAGTCCATTTGACCTCAAGAGTCACCATGTGTATGGGGGGGGGTTATGATAGTGAAGCTCAAAAAGTAAATATGTTGACATGCATTTTGAGGAAACCTGACATATGACTGTGTTTGGAGAAGCAGACATTTTTGTTGTAACGGATGCCTTTTAGGTACCTGTATGTCATAATAGCCTTCAAGAAGAAAAGAAAAAGAAAAAAAACACGAGAGGCCACTAGTCAATGTAAGGTGTGTAATAGAGTTTAAAGGTGCTTGCTGTTTAGTGATACTCTTTTTTCTGATTGCCGTTTGGTTGGCAGCTACAGAGCTGTTATAGGTTCTGACGCTGTTAGCTGCTTTTTGACACAGGTGGCTTGTTACCGCTCTTTTTACGGCTGCGTAAGGTTCATTTGGTTTTATAACAGTGACATTTATATGTTAGAACCTTCCTTATCACAAAGCCATTAGAGCGGGGTTGTCAACCTTCATCAAAGCTATGAAAGGGCTATTTTCTCTTCTTTTATTTTATCTGTATTTGTTAACCAAATTAGAACGTTGATATGCATGGACTTTTTTCACTCATCCAAATAGCAATGTTTGGACTTGCTTAAAGCCATACATTTACACAATGGAGACTATGGTACTCAAACCTTAGCTCACAGGTAACCTCTTGTTAATAGATCCTTAATCTGCTGTGCCAACTGCCAGACTTTGGAGAGTAAATAGATCCCCTAAAGTATTTCATACAAATGTAGACCCATGCAGGTAGCTTTTGCATACTTCACAGCCATTACATTGTCAGGTTCTCAGACGTTATGATTCCAAACATGAGGACTAAGTTGATTTCAATTCCAGTGTTTAAACAACAGTATCCATGACAAAACTTGTGTAGGTAATTCCAGCCCCTTACTTAACATCATCAAGTCTAACCATGCTTCAACCTGGGGAAAAGTAAAATTCCACTTGCAGTGACCTCATCTGAAAACTGTTTTTCACAATCAGAGGCTGTCACACTCATAGCTTTTCAGTGTTGAGGTTAACACTGATTAGCACTTTTGCTGGTGTCACTGATATTAAGTTATTAAACAACTACCAACCAGATGGCAATATTAGACTTTCTAGTCGTACTACATACCAATACTGCATTCAGGTAGCTAACCGTTCACTACAACTACCTGCTTATCACAGTTTCCTCATTCTTCCCCTGTTACTGCATACATCCATTAAAAAAAGCAAATGTTACAAAAACTTATACTTTTACAAAAGTCACAAAACATCTAGCAAACCAGCCTTATACACGCCTCTTGACAAATGCAAAAAAAAATTGCTACTTTATCAAAATTAGCTCAGGCATCTGCATATTTTACTTTTTGCTGTTGTCATTTTTTTGTGTGTGTGAGTGTGCTAAACTGAAAACAAGATGGTGATGAATGTAAATAAGACATCCAAAAATACTCTTAAAGGCAATCAGATACTAGCATATACCAAACAGTGCTACAGTTCCTGGTGCAAAGAATTATCATAGTTCCAGGGACTTTAGGCCTGTACCCCTTTAAAATTCTGCTTACTGGCCCAGAACTGTGTAGTGGACAGTCCACTCTAGATAGGAGTTCTAGTCAAACTGCATAGTCCACAGTGCTGAGTTGTGTGAGAAATAGCGATGAAGCAGTCCATAATTCCACTGTGCAAACAGCAACACACAGGATTATAGAAGTACACAATTCCACTGTGCAAATAGCCATGCACAGGATTGTAGCAGTCCATAATTCCACTGTGCAAACAGCGAAGCACAGGATTATGGAAGTCCATAATTCCAAAGTGCAAATAGCCATGCACAGGACTGTAGCAGTCCATAATTCCACTGTGCAAATAGCCATGCACAGGATTCTAGCAGTCCATAATTCCACTGTGCAAATAGCCATGCACAGGATTGTAGCAGTCCATAATTCAACTGTGCAAACAGCCATGCACAGGATTGTAGCAGTCCATAATTCCACTGTGCAAATAGCCACGCACAGGATTGTAGCAGTCCATAATTCCACTGTGCAAATAGCCACGCACAGGATTGTAGCAGTCCATAATTCCACTGTGCAAATAGCCATGCACAGGATTGTAGCAGTCCATAATTCCACTGTGCAAATAGCCATGCACAGGATTGTAGCAGTCCATAATTCCACTGTGCAAACAGCCATGCACAGGATTGTAGCAGTCCATAATTCCACTGTGCAAATAGCCATGCACAGGATTGTAGCAGTCCATAATTCCACTGTGCAAACAGCCATGCACAGGATTGTAGCAGTCCATAATTCCACTGTGCAAACAGCCATGCACAGGATTGTAGCAGTCCATAATTCCACTGTGCAAATAGCCATGCACAGGATTGTAGCAGTCCATAATTCCACTGTGCAAATAGCCATGCACAGGATTGTAGCAGTCCATAATTCCACTGTGCAAACAGCCATGCACAGGATTGTAGCAGTCCATAATTCCACTGTGCAAATAGCCATGCACAGGATTGTAGCAGTCCATAATTCCACTGTGCAAACAGCCATGCACAGGATTGTAGCAGTCCATAATTCCACTGTGCAAATAGCCATGCACAGGATTGTAGCAGTCCATAATTCCACTGTGCAAACAGCCATGCACAGGATTGTAGCAGTCCATAATTCCACTGTGCAAATAGCCATGCACAGGATTGTAGCAGTCCATAATTCCACTGTGCAAATAGCCATGCACAGGATTGTAGCAGTCCATAATTCCACTGTGCAAATAGCCATGCACAGGATTGTAGCAGTCCATAATTCCACTGTGCAAACAGCCATGCACAGGATTGTAGCAGTCCATAATTCCACTGTGCAAATAGCCATGCACAGGATTGTAGCAGTCCATAATTCCACTGTGCAAATAGCCATGCACAGGATTGTAGCAGTCCATAATTCCACTGTGCAAATAGCCATGCACAGGATTGTAGCAGTCCATAATTCCACTGTGCAAATAGCCATGCACAGGATTGTAGCAGTCCATAATTCCACTGTGCAAACAGCCATGCACAGGATTGTAGCAGTCCATAATTCCACTGTGCAAACAGCCATGCACAGGATTGTAGCAGTCCATAATTCCACTGTGCAAACAGCCATGCACAGGATTGTAGCAGTCCATAATTCCACTGTGCAAACAGCCATGCACAGGATTGTAGCAGTCCATAATTCCACTGTGCAAATAGCCATGCACAGGATTGTAGCAGTCCATAATTCCACTGTGCAAACAGCCATGCACAGGATTGTAGCAGTCCATAATTCCACTGTGCAAACAGCCATGCACAGGATTGTAGCAGTCCATAATTCCACTGTGCAAATAGCCATGCACAGGATTGTAGCAGTCCATAATTCCACTGTGCAAACAGCCATGCACAGGATTGTAGCAGTCCATAATTCCACTGTGCAAATAGCCATGCACAGGATTGTAGCAGTCCATAATTCCACTGTGTAAATAACCATGCACAGGATTGTAGCAGTCCATAATTCCACTGTGCAAAAAGCCATGCACAGGATTGTAGCAGTCCATAATTCCACTGTGCAAACAACCATGCACAGGATTGTAGCAGTCCATAATTCCACTGTGCAAACAGCCATGCACAGGATTGTAGCAGTCCATAATTCCACTGTGCAAATAGCCATGCACAGGATTGTAGCAGTCCATAATTCCACTGTGCAAACAGCCATGCACAGGATTGTAGCAGTCCATAATTCCACTGTGCAAACAGCCATGCACAGGATTGTAGCAGTCCATAATTCCACTGTGCAAATAGCCATGCACAGGATTGTAGCAGTCCATAATTCCACTGTGCAAATAGCCATGCACAGGATTGTAGCAGTCCATAATTCCACTGTGCAAATAGCCATGCACAGGATTGTAGCAGTCCATAATTCCACTGTGCAAATAGCCATGCACAGGATTGTAGCAGTCCATATTTCCATTGTGCAAATAGCCATGCACAGGATTGTAGCAGTCCATAATTCCACTGTGCAAACAGCCATGCAGATTGTAGCAGTCCATAATTCCACTGTGCAAACAGACATGCACAGGATTGTAGCAGTCCATAATTCCACTGTGCAAACAGCCATGCACAGGATTGTAGCAGTCCATAATTCCACTGTGCAAATAGCCATGCACAGGATTGTAGCAGTCCATAATTCCACTGTGCAAACAGCCATGCACAGGATTGTAGCAGTCCATAATTCCACTGTCCAAACAGTCATGCACAGGATTGTAGCAGTCCATAATTCCACTGTGCAAACAGCCATGCACAGGATTGTAGCAGTCCATAATTCCACTGTGCAAATAGCCATGCACAGGATTGTAGCAGTCCATAATTCCACTGTGCAAACAGCCATGCACAGGATTGTAGCAGTCCATAATTCCACTGTGCAAACAGCCATGCACAGGATTGTAGCAGTCCATAATTCCACTGTGCAAACAGCCATGCACAGGATTGTAGCAGTCCATAATTCCACTGTGCAAGCAGGATTGTAGCAGTCCATAATTCCACTGTGCAAACAGCCATGCACAGGATTGTAGCAGTCCATAATTCCACTGTGCAAACAGCCATGCACAGGATTGTAGCAGTCCATAATTCCACTGTGCAAATAGCCATGCACAGGATTGTAGCAGTCCATAATTCCACTGTGCAAACAGCCATGCACAGGATTGTAGCAGTCCATAATTCCACTGTGCAAATAGCCATGCACAGGATTGTAGCAGTCCATAATTCCACTGTGCAAACAGCCATGCACAGGATTGTAGCAGTCCATAATTCCACTGTGCAAACAGCCATGCACAGGATTGTAGCAGTCCATAATTCCACTGTGCAAACAGCCATGCAGATTGTAGCAGTCCATAATTCTACTGTGCAAATAGCCATGCACAGGATTGTAGCAGTCCATAATTCCACTGTCCAAACAGCCATGCACAGGATTGTAGCAGTCCATAATTCCACTGTGCAAATAGCAATGCACAGGATTGTAGCAGTCCATAATTCCACTGTGCAAATAGCCATGCACAGGATTGTAGCAGTCCATAATTCCACTGTGCAAACAGCCATGCACAGGATTGTAGCAGTCCATAATTCCACTGTGCAAATAGCCATGCACAGGATTGTAGCAGTCCATAATTCCACTGTGCAAACAGCCATGCACAGGATTGTAGCAGTCCATAATTCCACTGTGCAAATAGCCATGCACAGGATTGTAGCAGTCCATAATTCCACTGTGCAAATAGCCATGCACAGGATTGTAGCAGTCCATAATTCCACTGTGCAAACAGCCATGCACAGGATTGTAGCAGTCCATAATTCCACTGTGCAAACAGCCATGCACAGGATTGTAGCAGTCCATAATTCCACTGTGCAAATAGCCATGCACAGGATTGTAGCAGTCCATAATTCCACTGTGCAAACAGCCATGCACAGGATTGTAGCAGTCCATAATTCCACTGTGCAAATAGCCATGCACAGGATTGTAGCAGTCCATAATTCCACTGTGCAAATAGCCATGCACAGGATTGTAGCAGTCCATAATTCCACTGTGCAAATAGCCATGCACAGGATTGTAGCAGTCCATAATTCCACTGTGCAAACAGCCATGCACAGGATTGTAGCAGTCCATAATTCCACTGTGCAAATAGCCATGCACAGGATTGTAGCAGTCCATAATTCCACTGTGCAAATAGCCATGCACAGGATTGTAGCAGTCCATAATTCCACTGTGCAAATAGCCATGCACAGGATTGTAGCAGTCCATAATTCCACTGTGCAAACAGCCATGCACAGGATTGTAGCAGTCCATAATTCCACTGTGCAAATAGCCATGCACAGGATTGTAGCAGTCCATAATTCCACTGTGCAAACAGCCATGCACAGGATTGTAGCAGTCCATAATTCCACTGTGCAAATAGCCATGCACAGGATTGTAGCAGTCCATAATTCCACTGTGCAAATAGCCATGCACAGGATTGTAGCAGTCCATAATTCCACTGTGCAAACAGCCATGCACAGGATTGTAGCAGTCCATAATTCCACTGTGCAAACAGCCATGCACAGGATTGTAGCAGTCCATAATTCCACTGTGCAAACAGCCATGCACAGGATTGTAGCAGTCCATAATTCCACTGTGCAAACAGCCATGCACAGGATTGTAGCAGTCCATAATTCCACTGTGCAAACAGCCATGCACAGGATTGTAGCAGTCCATAATTCCACTGTGCAAATAGCCATGCACAGGATTGTAGCAGTCCATAATTCCACTGTGCAAATAGCCATGCACAGGATTGTAGCAGTCCATAATTCCACTGTGCAAACAGCCATGCACAGGATTGTAGCAGTCCATAATTCCACTGTGCAAACAGCCATGCACAGGATTGTAGCAGTCCATAATTCCACTGTGCAAATAGCCATGCACAGGATTGTAGCAGTCCATAATTCCACTGTGCAAACAGCCATGCACAGGATTGTAGCAGTCCATAATTCCACTGTGCAAATAGCCATGCACAGGATTGTAGCAGTCCATAATTCCACTGTGCAAACAGCCATGCACAGGATTGTAGCAGTCCATAATTCCACTGTGCAAACAGCCATGCACAGGATTGTAGCAGTCCATAATTCCACTGTGCAAATAGCCATGCACAGGATTGTAGCAGTCCATAATTCCACTGTGCAAACAGCCATGCACAGGATTGTAGCAGTCCATAATTCCACTGTGCAAATAGCCATGCACAGGATTGTAGCAGTCCATAATTCCACTGTGCAAATAGCCATGCACAGGATTGTAGCAGTCCATAATTCCACTGTGCAAATAGCCATGCACAGGATTGTAGCAGTCCATAATTCCACTGTGCAAATAGCCATGCACAGGATTGTAGCAGTCCATAATTCCACTGTGCAAACAGCCATGCACAGGATTGTAGCAGTCCATAATTCCACTGTGCAAACAGCCATGCACAGGATTGTAGCAGTCCATAATTCCACTGTGCAAACAGCCATGCACAGGATTGTAGCAGTCCATAATTCCACTGTGCAAATAGCCATGCACAGGATTGTAGCAGTCCATAATTCCACTGTGCAAACAGCCATGCACAGGATTGTAGCAGTCCATAATTCCACTGTGCAAACAGCCATGCACAGGATTGTAGCAGTCCATAATTCCACTGTGCAAATAGCCATGCACAGGATTGTAGCAGTCCATAATTCCACTGTGCAAACAGCCATGCACAGGATTGTAGCAGTCCATAATTCCACTGTGCAAATAGCCATGCACAGGATTGTAGCAGTCCATAATTCCACTGTGCAAACAGCCATGCACAGGATTGTAGCAGTCCATAATTCCACTGTGCAAATAGCCATGCACAGGATTGTAGCAGTCCATAATTCCACTGTGCAAACAGCCATGCACAGGATTGTAGCAGTCCATAATTCCACTGTGCAAACAGCCATGCACAGGATTGTAGCAGTCCATAATTCCACTGTGCAAACAGCCATGCACAGGATTGTAGCAGTCCATAATTCCACTGTGCAAACAGCCATGCACAGGATTGTAGCAGTCCATAATTCCACTGTGCAAACAGCCATGCACAGGATTGTAGCAGTCCATAATTCCACTGTGCAAATAGCCATGCACAGGATTGTAGCAGTCCATAATTCCACTGTGCAAATAGCCATGCACAGGATTGTAGCAGTCCATAATTCCACTGTGCAAACAGCCATGCACAGGATTGTAGCAGTCCATAATTCCACTGTGCAAACAGCCATGCACAGGATTGTAGCAGTCCATAATTCCACTGTGCAAACAGCCATGCACAGGATTGTAGCAGTCCATAATTCCACTGTGCAAACAGCCATGCACAGGATTGTAGCAGTCCATAATTCCACTGTGCAAACAGCCATGCACAGGATTGTAGCAGTCCATAATTCCACTGTGCAAATAGCCATGCACAGGATTGTAGCAGTCCATAATTCCACTGTGCAAACAGCCATGCACAGGATTGTAGCAGTCCATAATTCCACTGTGCAAATAGCCATGCACAGGATTGTAGCAGTCCATAATTCCACTGTGCAAACAGCCATGCACAGGATTGTAGCAGTCCATAATTCCACTGTGCAAACAGCCATGCACAGGATTGTAGCAGTCCATAATTCCACTGTGCAAACAGCCATGCACAGGATTGTAGCAGTCCATAATTCCACTGTGCAAACAGCCATGCACAGGATTGTAGCAGTCCATAATTCCACTGTGCAAACAGCCATGCACAGGATTGTAGCAGTCCATAATTCCACTGTGCAAACAGCCATGCACAGGATTGTAGCAGTCCATAATTCCACTGTGCAAATAGCCATGCACAGGATTGTAGCAGTCCATAATTCCACTGTGCAAACAGCCATGCACAGGATTGTAGCAGTCCATAATTCCACTGTGCAAACAGCCATGCACAGGATTGTAGCAGTCCATAATTCCACTGTGCAAATAGCCATGCACAGGATTGTAGCAGTCCATAATTCCACTGTGCAAACAGCCATGCACAGGATTGTAGCAGTCCATAATTCCACTGTGCAAACAGCCATGCACAGGATTGTAGCAGTCCATAATTCCACTGTGCAAATAGCCATGCACAGGATTGTAGCAGTCCATAATTCCACTGTGCAAATAGCCATGCACAGGATTGTAGCAGTCCATAATTCCACTGTGCAAATAGCCATGCACAGGATTGTAGCAGTCCATAATTCCACTGTGCAAACAGCCATGCACAGGATTGTAGCAGTCCATAATTCCACTGTGCAAATAGCCATGCACAGGATTGTAGCAGTCCATAATTCCACTGTGCAAACAGCCATGCACAGGATTGTAGCAGTCCATAATTCCACTGTGCAAATAGCCATGCACAGGATTGTAGCAGTCCATAATTCCACTGTGCAAATAGCCATGCACAGGATTGTAGCAGTCCATAATTCCACTGTGCAAACAGCCATGCACAGGATTGTAGCAGTCCATAATTCCACTGTGCAAACAGCCATGCACAGGATTGTAGCAGTCCATAATTCCACTGTGCAAATAGCCATGCACAGGATTGTAGCAGTCCATAATTCCACTGTGCAAACAGCCATGCACAGGATTGTAGCAGTCCATAATTCCACTGTGCAAATAGCCATGCACAGGATTGTAGCAGTCCATAATTCCACTGTGCAAATAGCCATGCACAGGATTGTAGCAGTCCATAATTCCACTGTGCAAACAGCCATGCACAGGATTGTAGCAGTCCATAATTCCACTGTGCAAACAGCCATGCACAGGATTGTAGCAGTCCATAATTCCACTGTGCAAACAGCCATGCACAGGATTGTAGCAGTCCATAATTCCACTGTGCAAATAGCCATGCACAGGATTGTAGCAGTCCATAATTCCACTGTGCAAACAGCCATGCACAGGATTGTAGCAGTCCATAATTCCACTGTGCAAACAGCCATGCACAGGATTGTAGCAGTCCATAATTCCACTGTGCAAATAGCCATGCACAGGATTGTAGCAGTCCATAATTCCACTGTGCAAACAGCCATGCACAGGATTGTAGCAGTCCATAATTCCACTGTGCAAACAGCCATGCACAGGATTGTAGCAGTCCATAATTCCACTGTGCAAATAGCCATGCACAGGATTGTAGCAGTCCATAATTCCACTGTGCAAACAGCCATGCACAGGATTGTAGCAGTCCATAATTCCACTGTGCAAATAGCCATGCACAGGATTGTAGCAGTCCATAATTCCACTGTGCAAACAGCCATGCACAGGATTGTAGCAGTCCATAATTCCACTGTGCAAACAGCCATGCACAGGATTGTAGCAGTCCATAATTCCACTGTGCAAATAGCCATGCACAGGATTGTAGCAGTCCATAATTCCACTGTGCAAACAGCCATGCACAGGATTGTAGCAGTCCATAATTCCACTGTGCAAACAGCCATGCACAGGATTGTAGCAGTCCATAATTCCACTGTGCAAACAAATAGCCATGCACAGGATTGTAGCAGTCCATAATTCCACTGTGCAAATAGCCATGCACAGGATTGTAGCAGTCCATAATTCCACTGTGCAAATAGCCATGCACAGGATTGTAGCAGTCCATAATTCCACTGTGCAAACAGCCATGCACAGGATTGTAGCAGTCCATAATTCCACTGTGCAAATAGCCATGCACAGGATTGTAGCAGTCCATAATTCCACTGTGCAAATAGCCATGCACAGGATTGTAGCAGTCCATAATTCCACTGTGCAAACAGCCATGCACAGGATTGTAGCAGTCCATAATTCCACTGTGCAAATAGCCATGCACAGGATTGTAGCAGTCCATAATTCCACTGTGCAAACAGCCATGCACAGGATTGTAGCAGTCCATAATTCCACTGTGCAAACAGCCATGCACAGGATTGTAGCAGTCCATAATTCCACTGTGCAAATAGCCATGCACAGGATTGTAGCAGTCCATAATTCCACTGTGCAAACAGCCATGCACAGGATTGTAGCAGTCCATAATTCCACTGTGCAAATAGCCATGCACAGGATTGTAGCAGTCCATAATTCCACTGTGCAAACAGCCATGCACAGGATTGTAGCAGTCCATAATTCCACTGTGCAAACAGCCATGCACAGGATTGTAGCAGTCCATAATTCCACTGTGCAAACAGCCATGCACAGGATTGTAGCAGTCCATAATTCCACTGTGCAAACAGCCATGCACAGGATTGTAGCAGTCCATAATTCCACTGTGCAAATAGCCATGCACAGGATTGTAGCAGTCCATAATTCCACTGTGCAAACAGCCATGCACAGGATTGTAGCAGTCCATAATTCCACTGTGCAAACAGCCATGCACAGGATTGTAGCAGTCCATAATTCCACTGTGCAAATAGCCATGCACAGGATTGTAGCAGTCCATAATTCCACTGTGCAAACAGCCATGCACAGGATTGTAGCAGTCCATAATTCCACTGTGCAAATAGCCATGCACAGGATTGTAGCAGTCCATAATTCCACTGTGCAAACAGCCATGCACAGGATTGTAGCAGTCCATAATTCCACTGTGCAAATAGCCATGCACAGGATTGTAGCAGTCCATAATTCCACTGTGCAAACAGCCATGCACAGGATTGTAGCAGTCCATAATTCCACTGTGCAAATAGCCATGCACAGGATTGTAGCAGTCCATAATTCCACTGTGCAAACAGCCATGCACAGGATTGTAGCAGTCCATAATTCCACTGTGCAAATAGCCATGCACAGGATTGTAGCAGTCCATAATTCCACTGTGCAAACAGCCATGCACAGGATTGTAGCAGTCCATAATTCCACTGTGCAAATAGCCATGCACAGGATTGTAGCAGTCCATAATTCCACTGTGCAAACAGCCATGCACAGGATTGTAGCAGTCCATAATTCCACTGTGCAAACAGCCATGCACAGGATTGTAGCAGTCCATAATTCCACTGTGCAAACAGCCATGCACAGGATTGTAGCAGTCCATAATTCCACTGTGCAAACAGCCATGCACAGGATTGTAGCAGTCCATAATTCCACTGTGCAAATAGCCATGCACAGGATTGTAGCAGTCCATAATTCCACTGTGCAAACAGCCATGCACAGGATTGTAGCAGTCCATAATTCCACTGTGCAAACAGCCATGCACAGGATTGTAGCAGTCCATAATTCCACTGTGCAAACAGCCATGCACAGGATTGTAGCAGTCCATAATTCCACTGTGCAAATAGCCATGCACAGGATTGTAGCAGTCCATAATTCCACTGTGCAAACAGCCATGCACAGGATTGTAGCAGTCCATAATTCCACTGTGCAAACAGCCATGCACAGGATTGTAGCAGTCCATAATTCCACTGTGCAAACAGCCATGCACAGGATTGTAGCAGTCCATAATTCCACTGTGCAAACAGCCATGCACAGGATTGTAGCAGTCCATAATTCCACTGTGCAAATAGCCATGCACAGGATTGTAGCAGTCCATAATTCCACTGTGCAAACAGCCATGCACAGGATTGTAGCAGTCCATAATTCCACTGTGCAAATAGCCATGCACAGGATTGTAGCAGTCCATAATTCCACTGTGCAAACAGCCATGCACAGGATTGTAGCAGTCCATAATTCCACTGTGCAAACAGCCATGCACAGGATTGTAGCAGTCCATAATTCCACTGTGCAAACAGCCATGCACAGGATTGTAGCAGTCCATAATTCCACTGTGCAAACAGCCATGCACAGGATTGTAGCAGTCCATAATTCCACTGTGCAAATAGCCATGCACAGGATTGTAGCAGTCCATAATTCCACTGTGCAAACAGCCATGCACAGGATTGTAGCAGTCCATAATTCCACTGTGCAAACAGCCATGCACAGGATTGTAGCAGTCCATAATTCCACTGTGCAAACAGCCATGCACAGGATTGTAGCAGTCCATAATTCCACTGTGCAAACAGCCATGCACAGGATTGTAGCAGTCCATAATTCCACTGTGCAAACAGCCATGCACAGGATTGTAGCAGTCCATAATTCCACTGTGCAAATAGCCATGCACAGGATTGTAGCAGTCCATAATTCCACTGTGCAAACAGCCATGCACAGGATTGTAGCAGTCCATAATTCCACTGTGCAAATAGCCATGCACAGGATTGTAGCAGTCCATAATTCCACTGTGCAAACAGCCATGCACAGGATTGTAGCAGTCCATAATTCCACTGTGCAAACAGCCATGCACAGGATTGTAGCAGTCCATAATTCCACTGTGCAAATAGCCATGCACAGGATTGTAGCAGTCCATAATTCCACTGTGCAAACAGCCATGCACAGGATTGTAGCAGTCCATAATTCCACTGTGCAAATAGCCATGCACAGGATTGTAGCAGTCCATAATTCCACTGTGCAAACAGCCATGCACAGGATTGTAGCAGTCCATAATTCCACTGTGCAAACAGCCATGCACAGGATTGTAGCAGTCCATAATTCCACTGTGCAAATAGCCATGCACAGGATTGTAGCAGTCCATAATTCCACTGTGCAAACAGCCATGCACAGGATTGTAGCAGTCCATAATTCCACTGTGCAAACAGCCATGCACAGGATTGTAGCAGTCCATAATTCCACTGTGCAAACAGCCATGCACAGGATTGTAGCAGTCCATAATTCCACTGTGCAAACAGCCATGCACAGGATTGTAGCAGTCCATAATTCCACTGTGCAAACAGCCATGCACAGGATTGTAGCAGTCCATAATTCCACTGTGCAAACAGCCATGCACAGGATTGTAGCAGTCCATAATTCCACTGTGCAAACAGCCATGCACAGGATTGTAGCAGTCCATAATTCCACTGTGCAAATAGCCATGCACAGGATTGTAGCAGTCCATAATTCCACTGTGCAAACAGCCATGCACAGGATTGTAGCAGTCCATAATTCCACTGTGCAAACAGCCATGCACAGGATTGTAGCAGTCCATAATTCCACTGTGCAAACAGCCATGCACAGGATTGTAGCAGTCCATAATTCCACTGTGCAAATAGCCATGCACAGGATTGTAGCAGTCCATAATTCCACTGTGCAAACAGCCATGCACAGGATTGTAGCAGTCCATAATTCCACTGTGCAAACAGCCATGCACAGGATTGTAGCAGTCCATAATTCCACTGTGCAAACAGCCATGCACAGGATTGTAGCAGTCCATAATTCCACTGTGCAAACAGCCATGCACAGGATTGTAGCAGTCCATAATTCCACTGTGCAAACAGCCATGCACAGGATTGTAGCAGTCCATAATTCCACTGTGCAAACAGCCATGCACAGGATTGTAGCAGTCCATAATTCCACTGTGCAAATAGCCATGCACAGGATTGTAGCAGTCCATAATTCCACTGTGCAAACAGCCATGCACAGGATTGTAGCAGTCCATAATTCCACTGTGCAAACAGCCATGCACAGGATTGTAGCAGTCCATAATTCCACTGTGCAAACAGCCATGCACAGGATTGTAGCAGTCCATAATTCCACTGTGCAAACAGCCATGCACAGGATTGTAGCAGTCCATAATTCCACTGTGCAAACAGCCATGCACAGGATTGTAGCAGTCCATAATTCCACTGTGCAAACAGCCATGCACAGGATTGTAGCAGTCCATAATTCCACTGTGCAAATAGCCATGCACAGGATTGTAGCAGTCCATAATTCCACTGTGCAAACAGCCATGCACAGGATTGTAGCAGTCCATAATTCCACTGTGCAAATAGCCATGCACAGGATTGTAGCAGTCCATAATTCCACTGTGCAAATAGCCATGCACAGGATTGTAGCAGTCCATAATTCCACTGTGCAAATAGCCATGCACAGGATTGTAGCAGTCCATAATTCCACTGTGCAAACAGCCATGCACAGGATTGTAGCAGTCCATAATTCCACTGTGCAAACAGCCATGCACAGGATTGTAGCAGTCCATAATTCCACTGTGCAAATAGCCATGCACAGGATTGTAGCAGTCCATAATTCCACTGTGCAAACAGCCATGCACAGGATTGTAGCAGTCCATAATTCCACTGTGCAAACAGCCATGCACAGGATTGTAGCAGTCCATAATTCCACTGTGCAAACAGCCATGCACAGGATTGTAGCAGTCCATAATTCCACTGTGCAAACAGCCATGCACAGGATTGTAGCAGTCCATAATTCCACTGTGCAAACAGCCATGCACAGGATTGTAGCAGTCCATAATTCCACTGTGCAAACAGCCATGCACAGGATTGTAGCAGTCCATAATTCCACTGTGCAAACAGCCATGCACAGGATTGTAGCAGTCCATAATTCCACTGTGCAAACAGCCATGCACAGGATTGTAGCAGTCCATAATTCCACTGTGCAAACAGCCATGCACAGGATTGTAGCAGTCCATAATTCCACTGTGCAAATAGCCATGCACAGGATTGTAGCAGTCCATAATTCCACTGTGCAAACAGCCATGCACAGGATTGTAGCAGTCCATAATTCCACTGTGCAAATAGCCATGCACAGGATTGTAGCAGTCCATAATTCCACTGTGCAAACAGCCATGCACAGGATTGTAGCAGTCCATAATTCCACTGTGCAAACAGCCATGCACAGGATTGTAGCAGTCCATAATTCCACTGTGCAAATAGCCATGCACAGGATTGTAGCAGTCCATAATTCCACTGTGCAAACAGCCATGCACAGGATTGTAGCAGTCCATAATTCCACTGTGCAAATAGCCATGCACAGGATTGTAGCAGTCCATAATTCCACTGTGCAAACAGCCATGCACAGGATTGTAGCAGTCCATAATTCCACTGTGCAAACAGCCATGCACAGGATTGTAGCAGTCCATAATTCCACTGTGCAAACAGCCATGCACAGGATTGTAGCAGTCCATAATTCCACTGTGCAAACAGCCATGCACAGGATTGTAGCAGTCCATAATTCCACTGTGCAAACAGCCATGCACAGGATTGTAGCAGTCCATAATTCCACTGTGCAAACAGCCATGCACAGGATTGTAGCAGTCCATAATTCCACTGTGCAAATAGCCATGCACAGGATTGTAGCAGTCCATAATTCCACTGTGCAAACAGCCATGCACAGGATTGTAGCAGTCCATAATTCCACTGTGCAAATAGCCATGCACAGGATTGTAGCAGTCCATAATTCCACTGTGCAAACAGCCATGCACAGGATTGTAGCAGTCCATAATTCCACTGTGCAAACAGCCATGCACAGGATTGTAGCAGTCCATAATTCCACTGTGCAAATAGCCATGCACAGGATTGTAGCAGTCCATAATTCCACTGTGCAAACAGCCATGCACAGGATTGTAGCAGTCCATAATTCCACTGTGCAAATAGCCATGCACAGGATTGTAGCAGTCCATAATTCCACTGTGCAAACAGCCATGCACAGGATTGTAGCAGTCCATAATTCCACTGTGCAAACAGCCATGCACAGGATTGTAGCAGTCCATAATTCCACTGTGCAAACAGCCATGCACAGGATTGTAGCAGTCCATAATTCCACTGTGCAAACAGCCATGCACAGGATTGTAGCAGTCCATAATTCCACTGTGCAAATAGCCATGCACAGGATTGTAGCAGTCCATAATTCCACTGTGCAAACAGCCATGCACAGGATTGTAGCAGTCCATAATTCCACTGTGCAAACAGCCATGCACAGGATTGTAGCAGTCCATAATTCCACTGTGCAAACAGCCATGCACAGGATTGTAGCAGTCCATAATTCCACTGTGCAAATAGCCATGCACAGGATTGTAGCAGTCCATAATTCCACTGTGCAAACAGCCATGCACAGGATTGTAGCAGTCCATAATTCCACTGTGCAAACAGCCACCATTTTCA